>NC_090246.1:60665897-60718397 GCF_037325665.1 Littorina saxatilis | reverse complement strand
ACCAACAACATAAAAATCGGTAAAAATGCCCTAGCATAACCTATATTTCTCAACACACTATGGTGCCACTTCTTTGGAGAAAACAATCCTTTAGCACTCAATGACTCCAGCATTTCTCCCAAAGCGCCATCTTCAGTGAAATCGAGTTTTTGATCACCTCTTCTTTGCGCCGAGATATAACGCGGTCTGACTCTGAGATTAAATCAGCCAGTCCAAAATGACCTTAGTCGATCTCTTGTATTGCATTTCATCGAGAAGTCTCAGAAGGCTCAGACTGATTTCAAAGTCAGACATCTTTAACACAATAGATAACAAGTCGCGAAAAGCGAAATCAATACATTTAGTCAATCTGACGAACTCACAGTTATAATGAAACTGAGCGCACTGAATGTTTCACCCAGACAGTAGGTTCGCTGTACGCGACAGAGAAAGCGCTGACACGTTGTATATCTTTCGATCAGTTCGTGGCCGGATATCGTGCCTACAGCGGGCTGCCAGCTTTCGATTGCTTGAAATGACGGTCGTTATAGCGCAGTAGCGCTTGTGCATAACAGAAAAGCGCGATTTTACTGTCTTCTTTTGAACTTTCCGAGCTTGTTTTTAATTCAAACATCACGTGCGTATAGTTTTTGGATTCAGGTAATGATGGAGAAAACAAAGCAAACATTTTTGAATCTCTAGTTGAACTTTTAATTTTAATTAGAAATTTGATGATTTTAATCACCAAATTTATAAATTAGTTTTTAAGCTTCCAAGCTGAAAAGCAATCCCATACGTACTCGTAGTCTCGATTTACTCAAAGATTGCATGACCCAAATTTCAATCAATTTGTTTTGAATATTGAGGGCGTGACAGTGTCGCCTCAACGTGTGTAAAAAGTCGGATATGACGCCATCAAAGACATTTATCGAAAAAAACCCAACGTCTGAGGTTATCATCCGCAGGAACTCCCATGTAATGTTTATGAAGATCGGTTCTGTAGTTTTCTCGAAATCGCTCTACACACACACATTCACCACCACATACAACACCACCCTCGTCTCGATTCCCAGTCTAGTATGTTAAAACATTATGTCAAAACTTGACTAAATGTGAAAACCCAGTTTTGCTGAGGTAACTGGAGACATGAAAAGGGAAACTTTACCAGCGTGAATTCGTTGGTTATTGAAAAACTGTCTCTCTAGCGTCTGCGCTCAGAGCTAGAGAGACCATCTTCACATACTGGTATCACAAGTGTCCCTGTTGGTTTCGCAGCCATGGTGTTGGAGACGTTCCATATGTAAAAAGCTATGACGCGGTGATGTTCCAGCAGGAGCAAATATTTCATTTATACGGGCCTATAATTGTGCCTGTTTTTCTAATCGCTTCTGAGCTGGGACAAACTAAGCTCCGCCCATTTCCATGTTTGCTCAGAGCAGGAACATCGTCTAAACGAATTAATTGAATGTGAGATAAATCTAGCGACAAATCGTTCCTTTTTCTTTTACCAAAACATTGTGTGTGAATTGCTTTAGCTCCTTACTATGGTTTGTATGGCCTAGTAGCTGTGTTGGTCTGTGTGAAGCATAACCACAAAAATGCACGAAAAACTACACTTTTTGCCAGAACATCGATTATTGTTGGATATTAATCTATTCTATTACTTAGCTGTCTACTTGTGGTGATACCCAAGGCATATGAGAACGTTGACGTTCAAAAGTAACTCCGCCTAACACAGCTACCGTTATGAGCGACCTGAGACACTTGCGGAAAATTGCTCCCTTAAGAGCATTCTGATAATCATCGGTCCATGCCGTATCGCCCATGTCTCTCTGACAGGGTGCATAATTACTGCGCGGAATCTATCAAAACAAGAATACAGAGTTATCTCCCATGTTTTTCGCTAATGTTTCTGAGAATAGACGAACTGAGACGAAAGTGATAGCAGATTGGCCGACTTCGACAGTGATCTCCGTTCTGTTCTTCACAGTTATGATAAAGACATCGTTCTAAGGTTAAAACAAGTCGAAATCAGTGTTGAGACTGCTGTGGGAAGGAGAGCGTGATATTGTTGCATAGGAAAATGTATCGTCTGCTTCGTAGCCAAAGTTGATTATCACGTGACACGTTTGGCATATTTAGAGTTGCTTGCTCAGTACATACACCCGCGAAAGATAGCTCGCTTGAAACTGTCTTACATATCAATTCCTTTGTAATTTAAAAATACAACACCATGAAAAATCATTATCGACGATCCCGAATCTGCTTATATCAATAACACATTACGAAAAGCTCTTAATATGTAAAAAATCGATTTCTTACCCACAGAAAGAAAACTGAGGCATCCTGTCAGGGATAAATGAGACCCGAAGGGAAGTAACTCATTTTACCTGAGTTCAGGATGCCCTTAGAGCTGGAACATCACCGCCTGATAGCTCATTTTTACGCATGGAAGCTACTTTATCCGCGCAAACGGCTTCTAACTGCCGCGCTAAACTCGTCATAGGATTGTTCTCTTGTGTCCAAAAATTCATGACTTCGCATGTCTACAGACCAATGATACATGTGCTGCCAAAGTGTCATGTTTACATAATAGTATCGGAGTAGGCAGGAAGTTTTGCAGTTAAACATGCTGTGCTTGAGAGATCTTGCCCTTGTTTATATAGTAAATGCGGTGCATCTAAAGTACATAAAGTTTCTGAAATATTGTTGAATGTCCCTCCCCCCCCTCCCTCGCTAGCCTGAAAAAGTGCTTTACCACAGGAGAAAAACCCAGCTTACTCTTTGGCTACAATCAGACGCGTGGCACTCTTGTTAATGTTCCTGTGTGTGTGGAGGGTGTGGGGTGGGGTGGGCGCCTATATTCGATATCTGGCACTTACACTTACATAGCTTTCAGACACTGTTCACATAATCTGGCCGATAATCTGACGTCCTTGGGAAAAAACAGGCCATGCCTGCACAATAATCACGAGGTCGTCGAAGTGGGTGATCGTTCCAGAAATGTCGTGCGACCAAAATTATTGGTTGTGCAAATAATCGGCTAACTGAGGTTGCGAACCTTGGCTGGAGGGGGCGACGGTGGGAGAAGGGGTGATATGAGGGTTGTGTGTATAGGTCATGATGGAGAGGGCAAAGTAGGTGTTTAGGCGATGGGGAGGGGGGGGGGGGATTTGGGGGCCTAGGGGGCAGTTTTTTCCATCCCGGACCAAATACAAGAAAAACAATACTCCTCAGTAGATAGATCTATGACATGACCACTAACGCGTGTACGCAGGTAAAGACCTTACATAATAATCTTAAAATATACTAAATGTCCCCCCCCCCCTCCCTCTCAAACAAAGTTCAATGGCTAGACAGACGCACAGACAGACAGACAGACAGACAGACAGACAGACACACACACACACACACACACACACACACACACACACACACACACACACACACACACACACACACACACACAGACAGAGAACTAAACACTTTAAACCGATTTTGAGGTCAGCTGAATTGTTTTTACATTTAGTCAAGTTTTGACTAAATGTTTTAACATAGAGGGGGAATCGAGATGAGGGTCGTGGTGTATGTATGACTGTGTGTGTGTGTGTGTGTGTGTGTGTGTGTGTGTGTGTGTGTGTGTTTGTGTGTGTGTGCGTGGGTGTGTATGTGTGTGTGTGTGTATGTGTGTGTGTGTGTGTGTACAGCGATTCAGAGAAAACTACTGGACAAATCTTCATTAAAACTTTACATGAGAGTTCCTGAGTATGATATCCCCACAATCTTTTTTTTGGTTTTTTGATAAATGTCCTTGATGACGTCATATCCGTGTTTTTTTTGAAAGTTGAGGCAGCACTGTCACGCTCTCATTTTTCAACCAAATTGGTTGACATTTTGGTCAAGTAATCTTCGACAAAGCCCGGACTTTGGTATTGCATTTCAGCTTGGAGACTTAAAAATTAATTAATGAGTTTGCTCATTAAAGTTGTCATTAAAATCGATTTTTCGCAAACAGATTTAAAATTGATTGTATTCCTCATCTTTTCCTGAATTCAAAAATATATAGATATGTCATGTTTACTCTAAAAATATGCTCAGAATGAAAGGAAATAGGTTCAGTAAGTACTACGGACACGCGCTCCGCGGCGGCGAGCGTGACCTGTCTCGTCTTCGGTATGGTTCCATTAGCCGAGACTATCTGAATGTAGTCTCGGCGATGATTGATTTGTGGTGTTGATCTTGACTAAATGTTTTTATATCGCTTTACGCGACTTGTTGTACCTGTTATTGAGGCATTCAGGGCCTGCGGAATTCCCTCGAGATTGCATGTTTGAGCTGTTAACTCCATAAACAAGGACACAGTTTCACGAGCTTTCACCACCCAGTTCAACATTTTGTTGTTCTTTTCCTTACCGCCACACTTGCTTTGCTCGTTTGCAGGTCTGAGAAGCCAGACACTTATTTCAGATTGTTAGTTTTCATTTTCAGAAAAAAAACAGCCAAATGGGTACAGAGAAAAAAAATAAAAGAAGGGAGCAAACGAAGAAAACAAAGAAAGAAAAAAAGAAAAGAGAAATAGCCTATTCATGCGAAGAGGCCTTGAACGATTTACGACTCTGTGCCGTCAGCCAATCCGCGAAACACCATGTTGACGAACACTTACTTGCTCAGTTCTTGTGTTGCGACGTTAATTTGTGGGTCAAAGTTGCAGGTAGGAAGAGGAATATGGGGGAGAAAGCGGGGGTGAGGTGGACGGAGGAGAGGAGGTGTGCGTGTGGGTTTGGAGTAAATGAAGGAGTAAGTAAAAAAAACACATCAGGACCCGAAGAAATTTTTTCACACACACACACACACACACACACACACACACACACACACACACACACACACACACACACACACACACACACACACACACACACACACACTCTCCGCCGTCAGACACAAGAGCACCATAAGCATCATCATCCTTACCTGTCTAGCGCAATGGCAGCCAGGGTGTTGACGGACGCACACACGGCCACGCCTTGCAGATATGGCGCAGCCTTGCACATCAGTGCTCCCAGCTGCCAGCCTGAAACACCACACAAACAACCACTCACATCAGGTGGACAATACAATACAATACAATACAATACAATACAATACAATACAATACAATACAATACAATACAATACAATACAATACAATACAAAACAACACAATAATACTTTATTATTTCAAAAGAGTAAATACATTGTGGCTGAACCCATAACATTAAAACACATCAATATAAACAACAATTACTCACACACACACACACACACACACACACACACACACACGCACGCACGCACGCACGCACGCACGGACGATCACGCACACACACACACACATACACACACACACACACACACACACACACACTCGCACACACAGAGCACATTTGAAGCATATAAGTAAGTCAAATTAGATGGCAAGGCCTATTACGTAAGTTGCAAAAACAGTAGCCTATCATATCAGACGTCAAAGTACCTCAGATCCGCCGCTAAAATATATTGGATCCGCTTAAAAAAACACACACCAAAAGATAGGGTCAGATGCAAACGTAAATCAAATCAGATGGAAAAGAATATACCACATCAGATGCAAACGTACATCGCACCAGATGTAAAGGCACATCAGATGAGAAATAAACATATTTGAAGTCAGCTACAAACGATCAGACACAAAAGTATGTCGGATCGGACACAAAGCTTTAAGTCAGATCAGATGCAAACGGTAACACATTTAAACGTAAAAAATAAAATAATAACAATAAAAATCAGCGTATGACATCTGGTACGGAATTGTATCAGTGCAAACGGAAGAGTAAACCACAGGAGTTGCAAACTATATCAGATCAGATGCAAAAGTATTTCAATTCAAATGAAAAAGTTTTTCAGATCAAATGCACACAAAACTATTCTCTATCAAATATGCTTCACGCTACGCTGACACTGTGTTGTTAAAGGTGTTTACTAAGTGTAAAGTTATGAACCATCAGAGCAGAACAAGACGAAGGGGAAGCAGAAGATGACAATAGAACACGGACACAAACAAAACAATAGATAAGAAACAGAAGAGCAATTGTGACATAAAAAGAAAAAGAAAAAATCAACTGAACTCGCGTTTTTACGAAGAAGACGACACTGCTTGACAAGACGACACTACAATTTAGACCCTTGGGTGTTCTTTGGTTGAATTAAATGACGAGACAAAATAGAAAAAAAGAAAGAGACAGACGATAGGTATCTGTTCTGTGCTATCGTCTGTACTATTATTGTTTCTGGTTCGTCTAGTGCTATCTCATCAAGCAGTGTCGTCTTCTTCGTAAAAACGCAAGTACAGTAGTTGTTTTTGTCCTTTTATTGAATAGACAAAAAGCTAGACAGACACACGTTTTTACGCTTCTGTCATCAAGTGGAAACTGATTCTTTATAAATTCCGTAACTAAGAGAGAGAGAGAGAGAGCTCTAGAGAGCTTTAGAGAGCCTTAGAGAGTTATAGAGAGCTTTAGAGAGAGAGAGAGAACAACATCAAGAACAAGAACAATTCTTTATTTAACGAGGGTAATAAAGTAAGCAGTGATCTGCTTTTTTACATCTGGCCCTCGCCCTAAAGAGGAACTAGTCTAAAATTGCTAAAGACTAAGCAAGTAAAGAAAACTACTGCTACATGATCATAATAAAATGAAAGTAAGAACATATCATCAATTTACATACAATACATTGCTTAAATGAAAAATGTAAGTTCATTTGACATGAGTTAAGAATTATAGAGTAGATTGCACTGACGCAACAAAGCTGTGAATGCCATGCCCATAGACATACACTGCATTCGAAAAAATCAGTGTATATAAAAATAATAATACATTGTTAAAAAGCACCGGTTGTTGGTTTTAACAACCATTCTAGCGACAACAGATGTTTATTTAGACTTCATGAGATAAGACGTATATCTGGTCTTAAAAACGTTTGTGCTGCTAGTTTGCCGTAGGATTGTCGGAAGAGTGTTCCAGAGACTGCTACCTGAATAGACTAAACTAGATCAATCAATCAATCAATCAATGAGTCTTATATCGCGCATATTCCGTGGGTACAGTTCTAGGCGCTCTGCAGTGATGCCGTGTGAGATGAAATTTTATACGGCCAGTAGATTGCAGCCATTTCGGCGCATATTTACCTTTCACGGCCTATTATTCCAAGTCACACGGGTATAGGTAGACAATTATTAACTGTGCCTAAGCAATTTTGCCAGGAAAGACCCTTTTGTCAATCGTGGGATCTTTAACGTGCACACCCAATGTAGTGTACACGGGGGGAGGTTCGGACACCGAAGAGAGTCTGCACTCAAAGTTGACTCTTTGAAATAAATTTCCGCCGAACCTGGGATCGAACTCACGCTGACAGCGGCCAACTGAATACAAATCCAGCGCGCTACCAACTGAGCTATATCCCCGCCCCAGATTTGAATAGGTCAATCCTAGGCAGAGGCATGTTCAGTCTCTTCAATTGGCGTGAAGTTTTTAACGTGAATTTGGAAAATATGGTTTGAGGTACACATCCATGAATAATTTTATGCATGAGGGTACCTTTATTATAACTTAGCCTTGCCTTCAGAGGAAGAATGCCTAAGTTCATGTAGTCTAACTCAGATAGGGTTGTTTTCTTTAATAAGACTACTTTAAGCGCTCGTTTATGTAATCTAATTAGTGGTTTGAATGAATTTTCACTTGCCGAGTCCCACAAGGTAGACGCGTAGTCAATAACAGACTGAATATGAGCATTAAAGAATAATTTCCTGGCTTCCAAATTCAGAAAGTGCTTGATTCTAGATAATAGATAAACCTTCTTGGACACTTGTTTAGACATTTGTTCGATGTGGTGTGACCAAGACAGGTTCTTATCAATGGTCACTCCCAAAACTTTATGATGGTCGACTTTTTCAACAAGTTTATCATTAACCGTTAGATCGTGAAATATTGAGGTTATGTTCTGGCGTTTTTGCCTAGTTGTTATTATCATGCTTTTTGTTTTTTGGGGGTTAAGGGACATGTGATTTAGCTCTAAATCCAGACTGGTTAGGGTGAAATAATTGATTGTGGTCAAAGTGCGATAATAGGTGTTTTTTTATATGTCATTCCAGTGGTTTTGATAACACTGACAGTATAGAAATCGGCCTATAATTTGAGGGGTCTTTCTTTTCGCCAGATTTAAACAGAGGAATGATTTTAGCCTGCTTGAGGGCTATTGGAAAATATTTTTGTTCTAAACAGAGATTATAAATGTAAATGAGGGTGTCAGAAATTACAGGGGCTGATAACTTTAGAATCCTTCCATCAAGCCAGTCTATTCCCCGGGTACCCGTTTGCTTTAAATGAGTGAGCGCGTGAAATACTTCAGGCACCGTAAGCGGAGGAATATTTAAGTGAGATGAAATTTGTTTTGATTTACAGAAGTCTTCCAAAACTTCCAATTTATTTAAGGTTGTTTTATCGTTTATAATAACCTTTTCAGCTATTTTGGAAAAATGTGTGTTTAAATCATCAGGTGATATGTCCTTTAGGCAACTTGAAGTAGGTGCAGTCGTTTTATTTGTAAGTTCATTTATTGCTTTCCAAATGTTCTTTGAATTTTGTTTTGAAGAAGCAAGGTCTTGAAAATACTTTCTTTTTTTTAATCGTTTCATTGAATTAACTTTATTTCTCTGTTCTCTATACTCCTCTTCTTTACCGATTGACTTTAAAAAATCACGATGATCAATTGCATCTTGTAATTCATCATCAAACCACTTAGGTTTTACTATGTGTTTGACTCTCTTAATTCTCCATGGAGCATGTCGATCATAAATGTTAGTGAAGGCATTCAGCCAGTGCGTTAGAGCAGCATCAGAATTCGTATGATTATAAACCTCAGGGAGAGAGGAATTACAGAGGTCACGGAGAAATGTGTCTTCGTTGAAATGAGAAAAGGATCTATATTTTATTGTCTTGTGGCCAGCTTTAGGAATTTTTATACCCTTTCTCGACCACGTTAGACAAATGGGAAAGTGATCGCTGCAACCACTAGCTGGAACACAACATTCAACAATGTTACGGTGATCAGTCATATAAATATGATCTATCAGAGTGCTGGTGGTTGCTGTGACTCTCGTAGGTGTGCATACTATTTGTTTGAGATTATAGAGGTTAAGCATATCAAGCCACATTTTGTTCTGTTTTAACAAATTGATATTAAAGTCACCTAACATAATTATTTCCTTTGATTCGAGCAAGACTGCATCTAACATCTGTGTAAAATTATCTGACCAGTTTGCTCGCTCTGCAGGATTTCTATAAAAGAAACCTATAAGGAGAGAGAGAGAGAGAGAGAGAGAGAGAGAGAGAGAGAGAGAGAGAGAGAGAGAGAGAGAGAGAGAGAGAGAGAGAGAGAGAGAGAGAGAGAGAGAGAGCAACTCAATCAAAAACTATATAACGACAAACTAGATCAATTGTATATAGTTATACTCGAACTCGACCAATAGTCTACAAGGTCTGGGAAAATGATGAACAGCAACCAAAACAAGATGAGGTCATAAGACCACACACGAAAGCGACACTTAATCGAAATCCGTCGTCTACCCTTCTTCTATGATTTATACACTTTCTGACAACAGTTATACCCCGTTCACACATAGACG
Organism: Littorina saxatilis; assembly: GCF_037325665.1. Classification (NCBI taxonomy): domain Eukaryota; kingdom Metazoa; phylum Mollusca; class Gastropoda; order Littorinimorpha; family Littorinidae; genus Littorina; species Littorina saxatilis. The sequence goes on along the minus strand of NC_090246.1, from coordinate 60,708,718 downwards.
CCGCTTCTACTACGATGTAAAAGTGTCCGAGAGCGTGGCCAATCGTGGGCCATACGTGGGTAGATCTCCATGAGCGTGGTTTGGTCGGGGTGGGATCTGCTAAGTCGGGAAGCTGCACGCTTTCCCCACGCTTATGTTGAACGTAGCCGGGTCGTGGCGTAGTACAGTCGTGATGTAGTTTAAAAAAATTTGCCATGTGCTGGATTTTCGATTTGATAACTTTTTCAGATCGGGGATGATCGGAGTGATCGGCATGGTCGTCGTAAGGACGGAGAGCTGTGTGAACGGGGCCTTACCCTCCGAGAAGCCTTAATCTGATGATTACTACGGCATGGCAAAACCCTGAACAAATACCTAACTGGATTGTTAATGTTGTCCTTAAAGGGAGCACTAAATCAAAGTGTTGAGTGAGTTATAAACCATCAAACAAACGAACAATAACCACAATGATTTTTTGTTTGTTTGCAGTGAGTGAAATTACAAATTGTGACAAAATGTCGTGGTGAGACTTGGGTGAGAAAAAAAGCAATCAATATGAAATGCCATATAAGGGTCTGAAAGTTAAACATGAAACAAAAACACAGGCAAACATATGAACCCAAAACACAAATAAATGGAGAAAGAAAGAAAGAAACAAAGATAATAAGTAAGAAAGAAAGAAAAAAAATAAACAAAAAAAGAAAGAAAGTAAATAAGAAAGTAAGAAAGAAAGAAAGAGGAACACAAAAACAAACCAAAACAATTAAAATGGCAATCGCGGCAAAGCTTTTTTAATGTCTAAATAGCAATTGTGAACGAATGTTTTGGACGCATCACACGTCAAAAAAAAAGGTTGAACATGGTTCTTGTGAGCGGATGGACAATTTCACCGCATGACCTTGCTTTTTTGGGGTTTTGTTTTGATTTGTTTGTTTGCTTTAACATGCCATTTTACACCCATTATACCCACTCCCAAACACACACATACATCAAATACAAATGATAGCTCTTGGGTATTTTCAATATTGATCATTCTGTCAAGCACCAAGTGTGCCATAATGGACAGAATTGCCCACTTACAATGTAGAAAAAGACAGTGTAATGATTGTGAAAAAGGCGATGAAATGATAAATGCTACAAAAATATCAAGCACACAAACGACAGCAATGACAAAATCTGTCTCATCCACCAGCACAGAAGTGAATAATTAGGTTATGGAGTGGTAGTGGTGGGTAGTTATGTGAAGGGGGAAGGGTCCCTACTGAAAGCCGAAAACAGGAAAAAAACGGAATGGTTTAGTAAATAAACAAGCATTTTTAAACTTTCAACGCCGTTTATCTCTCTCTCTCTCTCTCTCTCTCTCTCTCTCTCTCTCTCTCTCTCTCTCTCTCTTTGTCTCTGTCTCTGTCTCTCTCTTTCTCTCTGGAGAACTTTGGAATTAACACATGACTCTTCATTCTATGTTTCAGACCGGTGCAGCAAAATGCTCGGTACGGAAAACGGTCGTAATACGGCAACGGTATGATAATTATTATGTCATGTTCATTTTGCAGTCATCGGCTGGTTTTGTAATTGTACATGGTAATATTACGTTTGAGAAATACAGCCACTTCTAGATACTTCTTTTAGGCGTTAATCTGGATTGCACTCTTGTTTAGGTTGAGATCGAGGTAAAGATTTGTTCTAACGTTTCTCCGACCACTGCATCTATATAAATATATATAGATACATATTATAAGTTATTTCTAATATGCTGACTGTTAGCAAATGATAACAAGACATGTCGAGAAAAAAAGATATCAAGCATGAGCCTTTTAGGCGTGAGACATGTCTGTTATCATTTGCTAACAGTCAGCATATAAGAAATAACGGTTTTATTACCTTTTAATTCGACCAAAAGAAATTTCGAAGCAACCCCGCGAACAGAACAGCCGCAATGGGAACTTAAGCGCTTCTACCTGATTATGCCTGTCAGTCAAAGAATTCTCGTGACCTGAGTCAGCCAATCGAGTAACACACCTCACGTGATGAATATTCACAGGTCAAATGCCTTTGACACAACAATCTCTCAAGATAAACTATGTTGAACATGGGTTTCGGTTGCTTCGCTTTTTCTCGTTGAACAGAGAGCGACAGATTTAGAACCGACTCCAGACGGATGGGAAATGACGTAAAGATACATTTGATGTAAAGCGAGTGGCGCAATTTCACTTGATTTTTCCGAACTTTGATCATTTAGATTTCAAGTGAGCGGTCGGCATTGCACACTCAGACGATGGGCGGTGCCTTGCTGTTCCGTTACGCACCCACCGACAAAACTCGCTTTTCGGTATCTTTTTAGATAAAGAGAGTATTACCTGACAGCATTTGAAGTGTCATTCTTTATGTGGTGAGTGAGAGAAATCTGTATTGACATTGTGTGACTGTGTCAATAGAATTAATATTACTAGCGCCTGTTTTGCGTCGTAGGCTGTCATCATAGGTATGACGTAGGTTTCAGGGTTTCGTCATTCAAAGGCAGGGGTGTCAGCTTGTGTCTATTGGTTACGTCTGCGTGTTCGATTTGGATGAAACACACAGACTATGCATTTGTTTGAATATTCCCTAATGGAGAATGTTTAGTTTTGTTCTTAATAAGTTAAATTAGTTTAGATCATATTGATAAAAGAATGTTTGGGTTGGTGACGCATAATGAAGCAGCGTCATATAGGGCCCTCTCCCCCCTTCCCCTTTTCCCGACTAAAATGAGTAAAAGTTGAAATGAACTCGCCCAACGTTGGAACAAACGCGCACTTGTGACCGGGTACTGGCAGAGAAAAGCATGTCAAGCTTTGCCGGAATTTGTATGCATTGTGCGGATTTTTGTGCATTAGGAAGTGAAACAGTGTTTGGATTTGTGCCTGTGCATAAGCTGTGAATCATGGAGTAGATTGTGCATCTGTGAAATAATCCTTTTCTGGGAATGTGCCACTGTTTGTGGAATCCGTGTGTGTTGGTGTGTACCAACTAGACTGATCCAGTGATGGAGTGTGTGATGGCTGTATTTCCTGGATTTTATTGGCCAGCCAGTAGGGAATGTGAACCAGGGAGTTTTGTTTCGTGTACAGAGATGATGTAGACCAGGTGAGAATATACCTTTTGTTATCGGTACATCTTCTTTGGAATTGGCACAATAATTTGATGTGTAAGTGTAACTAACAACAGAAGAGAAGGCCAATGATAAGATTGAGAAAACCAAACATGCATGATGTATTTTAATACTGGAACTTGAATCCCTGTAACTGTGGTTATGATGACTGTGTGAGATGATACTTTGATATGAATTGTCGTTTCGGTAATTACTGACTTTGCTTTTACTTTTTGTTTTCCCAGCCGAGCGGACTCTTGGTGGAATAGCGTGTTTATTACAGTGTTTTTCTTCTAGGTAGTGTTTATTAGCGTGTTTATTATCGTGTTCATTACCGTGGGTTTTTCTAGAGCGTGTTGTGTGTTGGTAGAGCACACACTAGTGACTTTATAGTGTTGTGGCAACAGAACTTTTTCGTAGTAGAGATTTTCCTCAAGCTACTTTTGATTTGAGTGCGGAGTATGTGTTTCCACCTTTTTCAGACTAAGTGTTGAAAGTGTTTATTGGAAAAGTAGCATTAGTCTGACGAACCTATTTTTAACTTTTATTTTAAATGCTTGGTGATTGTGTGCGTGAGTGTTATGCAATAAAAGAGGACAGAGAACATTATTCAATGCATTCATCGAACTTTTATTGTTTGTGTATTCTCTCCCTCTCTCGCTTCTAATTGCCAACACCCGCATGCGCTCCACCACATTTAGAATAAATTACGCTGATATTGTTGAATTACATTTTTACTTTGTCTTGTTAATTTTTAGCGTGATAAACAAAAAGGGTCCCTGTCTGAACGTTATAACATTTAGAGGGTCACCTAGAATCTGTCCTGATTGGTCAAAAAATTATATATGGGGCACTGAATTGGTAATAAATATATATATTGCTTTTCCAGCGGGATGCATTGCAATTCATCATTATCCTTGGACCCCCACATCCCGAAATATAACCGCAGTGGTGTCATGTAGAGTTAAGGAGGCGGGAGAATGGAGGGGGAGAGAGAGAGAGAGAGAGAGAGAGAGAGAGAGAGAGAGAGAGAGAGAGAGAGAGAGGGAGAGAGAGAGAGAGAGAGAGAGAGAGAGAGAGAGAGAGAGAGAGAGAGAGAGAGAGAGAGAGAGAGAGAGAGAGAGAGAGAGAGAGAGAAAGATTTACTTTTATTTATTTTGAACAGGGAATAAACTAAAAGTGACAGAAAGAAAGACTAGACGAAAGAAAGACAGAAGGAAAGAACGAAAAAAGGAAGGAAATAACCGCTTGTGCAAGCCCTCAAAACTCACCAATTCAGGCAAAAAAGAAGGTATTGTACAATTTTGCAAAACGTCACAGAAAAGAAAGAAAAAAAACCACACAAATTTCTTCACCTGAAAAATAACACGGATAAAAGTTCAGGAAACCTGCGAATGTGAAAAACCTAGGCTATATATCTCACACTGGCTTGATCTGGATTTTCAATTATTACTTTTTTCCCGAAGGACTGATCCTTTCTTGGCTTATAAACGTGCAGAGCTTGCTGGAAAAAAAAGCCTCTTAGTAGTCTTCTCAGTTTTCCCATGGCCCAGTCTAAGTTCTTATCTCAAACTCTGCTGAGAAACTGAAGCTTTCGCTGATCGACTGAAAAATCAATCTTGTGAGACTCTTGGGACTCTTGCTGCTCTCTTTGACACAGTCTGTCTTCCAGTTCCTCTGTAACCGAGTCTCCCTCTCCCTTTCCATCCCTCTGTCTTCCTCTCTCTCTCTCTCTCTCTCTCTCTCTCTCTCTCTCCCTCTCTCTATCTCTCTCTCTCTCCCTCTCTCTCTCCCTCTCTCTATCTCTCCCCCTCTCTCTCTCTCTCTCTCTCTTTCTCTCTCTCTCCCTCTCTCTATCTCTCTCTCTCTCCCTCTCTCTCTCCCTCTCTCTATCTCTCCCTCTCTCTCTCACTCTCTCTCTTTCTCTGTCTCTCTCTTGGTGTCTGTCTCTGCGTGTCTGTCTGTCGGTCTGTCTGTTTGTCTCTCTTTCTCTCTCTCTCTGTGTCTCAATCTCTGTCTCTCTCGGTGTCTGTCTCTGCGCGTCTCTCTCGTTTCTAGTCACTGAGTAGGTTTGACCAAGCCAGGAAAAAGTAACTCTCACAGTAAAAATGGAAAATCCCGAAATTTGGGTGACACATTGTCATGCTTCCACTTTGTACAGGCACACGGTTTGAATGTATCTTGTGCTCTGTTTTTGGTGTCAAAAAGTTACCGACGATAAAAGTGCAATCGATTTGGTAGTATTAGAGGCATTTTTTCTTTGTTAGTTTTGACTGCAACGGTAATAATGGTAATCTAGACCTAAAAGAGAGAGTCACGGCTGACTATATTTCCATGTTATTTTATCTTACACCTTTCCGTCCTAAATAATCATATCAAAGTTAGAGTCAGAGGCAAACATCAACATTATCATCTCTTTCTCTCCCTCTCTTTCTCTCTCTCCCTCAGCGTCTCCCCCGCTCTTTCTCTCTCTTTCTCTCTCTCTCTCTGTCTCGCTCTCACTCTCTCTCTCTCTCTCGCTCTCTCTCTCTCTGTCTCTGTCTCGCTCTCACTCTCTCTCTCTCTCTCTCTCTCTGTCTCGCTCTCACTCTCTCTCTCTCTCGCTCTCTCTCTCTCTCTCTCTCTTCTCCAATCTCTCACCCCGCCTCCCAACCCCCTCTCTCTCCCATCCATATCTTAGATTATTGCCAGAGCGTTGAAAGCCCCTGTCACGATGAATCCTTATATCCACATCATTAGACCTTGGAGAGTGAGAAAACCTGTCTCTTGCGGGCCCTCCATCATGCAATTCATGTATTAGAATTTTAAATGTTAGTTCCAGACTGTATCAGTTTATCTATGTACTGATCAATCCATCCCCTTGATGAGTATTCGTTTGGTGTTATAATAGTTAGATTCATTGTGGGATTAAAAAAAATGTAGTGGTGACTCAAATACTTGCAGATTCATTCAACACAGATACACACAGAACGACTAACGATCTACTGACCAACTGCCATGCACATGCACGATAGCACGCAGCTCTGGCGCGCACACACACGCACGGAACGCACTCTCCCACCGACACACACACACACACACACACACACACACGCACGGAACGCACTATTCCCCCGACACACACACACACACACACACGCACGGAACGCACTCTCCCACCGACACACACACATACACACACACACACACACCCAAACACACACGCACACACACACACACACACATACACACACACACACACACACACACACACACACACACACACACGCACGTACAGATTTTTGGACATGTCTGACACAGAAACACTTGAAAGTCAGCAATGTCAACATAAGCACTACGGATTCTTGTTGTAAGCTAACAACAAAGACGGCGTAAACAAAGTGAAAATCAACGGAAAGAAACGGAAGAAAGAGAAAATAATAACAATCTATTCCTGGAGGAGGAAACCCGAAAGAAGTTGAAACAAGTCGCGTAAGGCGAAATAACAACATTTAGTCAAGCTGTCGAACTCACAGAATGAAACTGAACGCACTGCATTTTTTCACCAAGACCGCATACTCGTAGTTTCGTCAGTCCACCGCTCGTGGCAAAGGCAGTAAAATCGACAAGCCAGAATATTTCGGTAATGGTCGCGCTGAGCAGGGTAACACGCTTTTCTGTATCTCTATTCTTTTTAGCGTACTGAGTTTGTTTTTAATCCAAACATATCATATCTATATGTTTTTGGAATCAGGGACCGACAAGGAATAAGATAAAATTGTTTCTAAATCGATTTCGGACAATTCATTTTAATCATAATTTTCATATTTTTAATTTTTCAGAGCTTGTTTGTAATCCAAATATAACATAATTATGTATATGTTTTTAGAATCAGAAAATGACAATGAATAAGATTAAATTGTTTTTGGATCGTTTAAAAAAACATTTTTAATGACAAGTTTCTGATTATTAATGACCAAATTCATTAATTATTTGTTAAGCCACCAAACTGAAATGCAATACCAAAGTCCGGCCTTCGTCGAAGACTGTTTTGCCAAAATTTCAATCAATTTGGTTGAAAAATGAGGGTGTGACAGTGCCGCCTCAACTTTTACAAAAAGCCGGATATGACGTCATCAAGGGCATTTATCGAAAAAATAAAAAAAAACGTCCGGGGATATCATTCCCAGGAACTCTCATGTCAAATTTCATAAAGATCGGTCCAGTAGTTTAGTCTGAATCGCTCTACACACACACACAGACACACACAGACAGACAAACACACATAGACCACGACCCTCGTCTCGATTCCCCCTCTATGTTAAAACATTTAGTCAAAACTTGACTAAATGTAAAATGACGCTGCATGGAGATTTTTCCGGTGTATCCCACTTTAGAATTGTTGTTGTTGTACAAAAGTGCATGAAGAAAAGAGTATACAAATAGAGTAACTTTTTGACGTCCACCAAAAGAACGGAAGAAAAAGAAAAAGAATGCTATTACTTTTCTCGCATAAGCACCATAAACCCATACTTGACATGGCTGCATGTTGTAAAGAGTGGCGTAAACGTGCAACACGTGGTAAGATGTTTTTTCAAGTATACTCAGGATTCCAAATCGCACAGGAACAGTAGCAACAGAAACGAGGTAGGAAAAACACCCCCGTCCTTACCATTCTCACTGCCACCAACTGAGAAGGTTATTTCCCTTTGACCATTAATATGTCCCTCTATAAGTCCTTGTAGAATCTTAATCCACCAATAACTCCCTAACCGTGTGTTTGACTGGTCCCAATTTTTGTAAGGACCGTCTCAGGAATGTATAGAACCTGTTCACCATGTTTGGTGACGATCAGTCCGTTCATTCTTGAGATCTATATGCGAACACAAACACACAAACAAACACATCGACCGAATCCTATACACACCCCTATACCGGGGGTGTAAAACGAAAAGACGAAAGAAAGGGGCTGGGGAGAAAAAGGAGGCTACAGCAGCGGAATAAACAAAGCTCCGTTCGAAGAGGAAAGAGGAGAAGGAGAAAGCAGAAGCAACAGCAGGAAATGAAGAGAAAAACATTAGAGGGGGAGGTAGACCTTATGGCAGCAACAACAACAGCAGCAGCAGAAGAACACGCAAAGGATGACAAGAAGAGGAGGGAAGGAACATAGAAAAGGGAGAAGACGAGGCGGAGAAGAAGAGGAGGAGCAGCAGGAATGGAAGAAGAGGCGGAGGAGGAGAAAGAAGAAAGAGGAACAGGAGAGAACAAGGAGAAGAGGAAGGGGAGAGGTAAAGGGGAAAGGAAGAGTAGGAAGAGAGGAGGAGGAGCAAGAAGAGGAGAAGAGAACAAGGAGGAGGAGGAGGAGGAGGAGGAGGAGGAGGAGGAGGAGGAGGAGAGAACAAGGAAGAGAGAAGAATAAGGAGAGGATAGGAGAAATATGAGAAGGAGGAGGAGGAAGAGGAGGATAAGTAGAGGATAAGAGAAATAGGAGGAGGAAGAGGAGAGGAGAAGAAGAGGAGAGGAGAGGAAGAATAGGAAGAAAAAAGGAGGAGGAGGAGAGAAAAAGGAGGAGGAGGAGGAGGAGAGCAAAAATGTAGGAGATGAGGAGAAGAGGAGAAGCAGAGAACAATAGGATGAAGAGGAAGAGGAGGAGGAGAGAAAGAAGAGGAAGACGAGGAGGAGGTGGAGGAAACAAGAACAGAAGCGGAAAAAGAAGAAGGACAAGCGGAGGATTGAGCAGGAGGGGGGGGGGGGGAGAATGTCAGCACAGAGAGAAAAGAGAAAACAAATGTATTGCACCAGCAGACTGAAATGCTGTCATGAAACGATGGATGCCATAACACACAATTTGCGACAAATAGGCCCCACTAGAGAGAGAGAGAGAGAGAGAGAGAGAGAGAGAGAGAGAGAGAGAGAGAGAGAGAGAGAGAGAGAGAGAGAGAGAGAGAGAGACAGACAGACAGACAGAGAGAGAGAGAGAGAGAGAGAGAGAGAGAGAGAGAGAGAGAGAGAGAGAGAGAGAGAGAGAGAGAGAGACAATGACAATGACAATGACAAATTCTTTATTAACGAGGGTAATGGCATAAGCAAACAGGTGCTTTTTTACATTCAGCCCTCGCCCATGGGAGGGTTTAATCTAATGATAATACGTTTTAAAATGTTGGAATATCAATTAAAGAAGTAATAAAAACAAACGACAAACAAGCAAACGATTAACAGACTAAACAAACAAACAAAAATATACATACAAACGAACATGACATATTATTGTCAAAGGTATAATGAAAACTGTTTCAAGCAACAAAAAACGTGTGAAACTTCGAGGGAAGAAAAAAATCCGTGAAACTGAGGAGTCAATGAAGCAACTACGTTGCAAGTAATAGCAATGTAGCATCGTTACATAAGTCATGCTATGAAATTAATTAGGTACATTTATAGAGGGGGAGAGAGAGAGAGAGAGAGAGAGAGAGAGAGAGAGAGAGAGAGAGAGAGAGAGAGAGAGAGACAGACAGACAGACAGACAGACAGACAGACAGTAAGACAGTAAGACAGTAAGTCAGACAGACTGAGACAGAGACAAAGACAGAGACCTATAGACAGACAGAAACAGAGACAGAGAATGAGAGGTAACCTAACCAAAAAACAATCCCAAATGAGTTAGTAGAGGGGAAAACGACGAAGATGAAGCCATTTGACTAGATCGATGGCGTTTCAAAGGGGGGCAATTTGGTGCTTTCATCACTCGCTATTTCCCTTTCCTCTGGGACACTCTTCGCTTCCTCATCAGGCGTTATATCTTCTGACTCTCTGGTCTACAAATAGACGACAGGAGTGAAAACCTTTTCGCAAGTGCTCTTTTTAAAAACATTTTGTTTAGATCAGGTACAACCTTTCAGGCTGGAAGGGTGAGTGTGAAATGGGTCACTCTGCTGAAAAGTGTAAGATGCACCGAAGAGAGAGAGAGAGAGAGAGAGAGAGAGAGAGAGAGAGAGAGAGAGAGAGAGAGAGGGGGAGAGAGAGAGAGAGAGCGAGAGAGAGAGAGAGAGAGAGAGAGAGAGAGAGAGAGAGAGAGAGAGAGAGAGAGAGAGAGAGAGAGAGAGAGAAGAACAAGGAGAAACAGAATACTACTACTACTACTACTACTACAGAATACTTCTACTACTACTACTACTACTACTACTACTACTACTACTACTACTGATAATAATAATAAGAAGAAGATGCGAAACAGAAAACAAGAGAGGGGAATAAAAAGGAGAGAGAAAAACACGAAGATAGTGTAATTTGCTAGTAAGTAAATATTAAGGGGCTTATTGTCCGTCAGGTCTTAATTGCCTATATTGGACATGAATTGGTTTATACGATTCGAGTTTTACGCCCTCACGGCTTTTTGATGTTTGCGTGATTAGGTGGTATCAGCCATCTGCACTTATGGTAGAATGACCAAGATCTTTAACGTGCCATTGTGGTGACACGGGGGAGGGAGATGGATACCGTCTCTGGGTCTGCACATAAAGTTGACCCGTGTCCGTCCCGGCCCGGATTCGAACCAGCGACCTCTCGATCACAAGTCCAGTGCTCTACCACCTGAGTATAAATGAATACAGGATAGAGAGATACAAGGCAATGGCGTTTCGATAATTTACTTTCTTTGACCAACTTGCCGAAATTGCCGTTAGAGTTTCGGCTATTTTTGAAAGTTTTGGGAAACTTTTCACCACACCCTGGAAAATGTCAATTATGCCCAAATGTGGAATTTTAAATAAGCTACTGCGTTTTGCCAACTGCTCACGCCACTGAAACGACATCCCTGCAAAGCAAAACGAAGATAGATATGAAACATTAAGGAAATGCGGAGGGGATAGAGGAGAAAGCAATGCTTCTCACTTTGTCACAAATGTAATTACAAGTAATTCAATATATATACAAATTTACAGAGTGGGTCATGTACGAATACATCGTAGAACAAGAAAAGACGAAGAAGGAGCGATCTTCATGAAATTGGAGAGTGTACTGCAGTTAAAGCCCCTTCGCTTTCTATAAATGATCCTTTTAAAGAGATATAGGGGTCCAGGCGGAGAACACGCACCCGGACGATCTGTCCTAATGTTGTCTGCTAAGAAGTCACTTGACATTATTCGCGTTTTGGCTCACGCAACCGCAAGCTAACACAATGAAACTAAAACAAAGGTCTTCCGTCATCGGATTGAACGATACAGCTGATCCGTTTGCATTGAAAGATAATAGGAAGAACGCTTGCTTTTGGGGACGGGCCTCATGTGTGTTATCTGCTCTTCAAGAATAGGACTGTTTGATGATCTACTTGTGGCTATTGCACATTCTTGTGTCAGGCCCAGCAGATAGCTGAGAGACGAAGACAAGTCCTTTGAACCAAAATAAAACCAATGTTGCCCTACATCGTGTCTTAAACCACACTATGAACTGCAGTACCTCCTCTTGCCCACACGGCTCGCTGTTTACGGTAGGAACGATTCGTATCCGTTTTGACTCTGACTTTGCTTTTCAGCGAAAAGCGGCAGACAAAATTAAAGCGACTGTGGAACAGTTCTTTCCCCTGCGGAGGTGGAACAGTTACTTCCCATCATTTAGCAAACCCTCTCATTCAAAACTAAACCTTCCAAAGAGATTCACTGCGCAGTACTGGACTGCTGACATGGACAGAGTATCCGCAGTGTTAGGAGATATTTAAAAAAAAAATTCTCGATTGTTTTGGGGAAAATAATACATATGCATTGTAGTGTTTAACTTTCTCTTGTAAGGAGAGAACAATATAAGATGTTTGATGGGTTGTTGACAGACCAGCTTTTTTGTCGGTCCGAAGGCCGCGGTCAATGAATATGAAACAAAATTCGATATGCCCCCCGAGGACCGACAAAAAAGCTGGTCTGTCAACAAACCACCAAACATCGTTTTTGTCATCATTTTGGTAGTGAGAAAATAAGTGCACAATCAACTCAGGGAGCCATGCTTTGAAACACGGGTTCCGTGCTGATAACCACACGAGTCCCGGTTTGGTAACCACTGGCAATCAAAGCTGGCGTGTGAAAGTAACTTTCTGTGTTTTTGAGTTCATTAAATGTTGGGATGAATGTCAGGTTTGAGGATGCACAGTTCTGTAGGTTCATCTCGGTATTCCACTCCCTCGGCTTTCTTTCTGTTGTAAATATTAAGCTGAGTGATCGAATGTGGAAGCTACGTTTGGTCAAAGGTCACAGAAGATTTGCGTCGTGCAGCGAAGGAAAGAATCGCGATCTTGTTTCCGACTCAGTACCTCTTTGTTTTTCATTAGACCTGTCATTCTGCTAAGCTTGCTCGGCTTTGTTAGATGTTTGCATATCTTGTTGCTATTTTCTTTGCTTTTTTCTTATTTGTGCTTCGTTTATCGATACAACGTCTTGTGCACGGGTCAAAATGTGTGTGTCAGGGGTCGTTTTACTTGAACTTGACGTTCGTGTTTCTCCGAACGTCTGTGTATCGAAACACAGATACACGCACTCCATGACTGTAAGAAGACAAAACATATAGCTAGCTAGGTTTCACTTGTTTTTGATGAATGTATGACCTTTCATGTAGTAGTTTTGTTTTTTGTTTACTTTTGCCAGTTTGCCAGTTTGTTTTTGGAACTTTGAAAAGCAGTGTCGTGTCGTCTGTTTAGGTCTGGGGAAACACCAATGAAAAGAGCCGAAGAATCCCCGAGCGTTTCTATTGGGTTTGCTTTTGATTATCCATGTATAACCTGCTTCCTGCAACTATGGTAACCGGGGATTTATTGCCTGGGGAACATGAGATTTATTTCCCAGGTGCTTGTGAATGAAAACTTGTGAAAATGATGACAATAGACTTTCTTCTGCTTTATTATTGACATGGACAGAGTATCCGCAGTGTTAGGAGATATCAAAATAATTCCCGATTGTTTGAGGGAAAATATACATAATGCATTGTAGTGTTTAATTTTCTCTTGTATGGAGAGAACATTAGACTTTCTTCTGCTTTATTCCGTAAATCCTGACAAAAAACACAAAACAAAGTGTCTACGAGAGAGCAAGTACTGCTTCTGAACTGGAAACGGTTCGTGCGCCTTCCTTCCACTTCAGCTGCTGCTGTTACTTTTTACATTTAGTCAAGTTTTGACTAAATGTTTTAACATAGAGGGGGAATCGAGACGAGGGTCGTGGTGTACGTGTGTGTGTGTGTGTGTGTGTGTGTGTGTGTGTGTGTGTGCGTGCGTGTGTGTGTGTGTGTGTGTGTGTGTGTGTGTGTGTGTGTGTAGAGCGATTCAGACTAAACTACTGGACCGATCTTTATGAAATTTGACATGAGAGTTCCTGGGAATTATATCCCTGGACGTTTTTTTTTCTCTCACTTTTTCGATAAATGTCTTTGATGACGTCATATCCGGCTTTTTGTAAAAGTTGAGGCGGCACTATCACACCCTCATTTTTCAATCAAATTGATTGACATTTTGGCCAAGCAATCTTCGACGAAGGCCGGACTTCGGTATTGCATTTCAGCTTGGAGGCGTAAAAATTAATTAATGACTTTGGTCATTAAAAATCTGAAAATTGTAAAAAAAATTATTGTTTTATAAAACAATCCAAATTTACGTTCATCTTATTCTTCATCATTTTCTGATTCCAAAAACATATAAATATGTTATATTCGGATTAAAAACAAGCTCTGAAAAATAAAAATATAAAAATTATGATCAAATTAAATTTTCAAAATCGATTTAGAAACAATTTCATCTTATTCCTTGTCGGTTCCTGATTCCAAAAACATATAGATATGATATGTTTGGATTAAAAACACGCTCAGAAAGTTAAAACGAAGAGAGGTACAGAAAAGCGTGCTATGCAGCACAGCGAAACCACTACCGCGCGAAACAGTCTCGTCAGTTTCATTGCGTTTAGCACGAGCAGCGGACTACGGTCATTGTGAAAAAATGCATTGCGTTCAGTTTCATTCTGTGAGTTCCACAGCTTGACTAAATGTAGTAATTTCGCCTTACGCGACTTGTATTTTTTGTAGTTGTACAATTTCATCAGATGGTAATATGTAATCAGTATTCTAAGCCGGTATCAAAGCACTCGAGAGAGAGAAATAAAAAATCAAAAACATCAACAACAAGCACATCTTAATTGTTGTCCAGATGGTTAGCTCTGTCCAGCCACAGACCATTTATCCTGGACTGCCAACTAGCTCTCTCTCCGCTCTTTCTCTCTATTACGAGGTAGCGGCCTCTCGCATTTAGGAACCTACGCTTACAAGCCTTTCAGAAATCAGGGGGACGTGATATCCGGTGTCGATTGTAAACATGGACGAAGTTGCCGAGGTAAGTTCTGAAAATGCTAAAATAAACTCAGCAAAAGTGCATATGGAACATGTTTTTCGATGAGTTTTGTTAAGTTTAGTTTGGAGTTTTGGAAAATCCAGTTCATTGTCACCTCCCATTGTCACAAATAACTGGAGCGTGCTTTCTTTTCACTGTCTTCGAATCGCTGGCCTTTCAAACCGGACGCGACGCGCCCCTGAAAGTCGAGAGTCGTAACCTCGAAGGGTCACGTGACGAGTTGGCGGTCCAGGCTATTTGGTCTTTGGTCCAGCATACCCAGCCGAGAATATCAAACAAGCACATCGTGTGCGAGAAAATAATGAACATCGCTAGTTGTATTCCCAGTTTTTGACCTTTCTCCGCTATAAAGAAATATTTGACTTTCTCTTGTTTTATACAATTAATCCTTTTTCTTTTTGAATAACAAAATCTTAACAGAAAGAGAAACTACTGTTACTGAAGTGGACATAGTTCGTGTTTTATTTCCAATTTAGCTGATGCTGGCATTTTCTTTCACATTACTTCCAATGGTAATTAACTTTTGTCTTTGCCCAATCTGTTCAGATGTCAGTGTCTGTCAATATTATCAGTCTTGAGTCCAAGAATGAAAAAATGATAAAAATGACAATCATTTCGGAGAAAATGATGGACACTGCAATGAAGTGTCTGTACGTACGAGAGGAGCAACCTTTATGGAAAGCAATAATAAGTCCCGCATTATTAAACACAAGTTATCAAGAAATATTACTTGCAGTCGACGCTCGATGATACATTCGCCCTTTACGTTTTACCCAAAGCCGATGTAACGAAAATCGATTTGGTAGTTTTGCGAAACTTTTCAAGGGAAGTAAATCTCTAATCTTCCAAACCTTCGTTCCTGCATACATCAGTCAAAAGCTTTGGAATGAAGAGATATGAAAGAAAAATGAAAGAAGAAAGATTTGAAAAAAGCAAGAGTTGGAAATTTTTGTTTCGTTCGATTGCTGCGAGATTCGCACCCGATGTATCCGGAATTTCGCACTGGCGCGCTACTGACTGCGCTGACGGGGCTAATCGACCTTTGGGGCAAAAAAGCTGAAACATTTACTTGGAGAATTACTCTTGAGTTTTCGAGCATGGTGAGCCGTAACCAATTCGTCGGTTCCCGAGCCGCTCCATTCGTAGTTTTTGTGCAACACGCGCGCTCTCTCGGTCTGACTGTTTGAGTTGCCTTTACTTTTGATGACTGTCCCTATTGCCCGTTAACTTTGTATTTCGGGAAAGCAAAATCAAACGACACTGACATCTAGCGTGACCGACGTAATGTTGGCACTACAAACACCGAAACGCATGCATTGACCAATCACCGAAGGGAACTGACGTTCTTTCACAAAAAAGATTTTCCTTCCGAGAGCTCCCTCTTGATTTTGAAGTTCTATGGTCAGTTTATTATATAAAGGGAAGCAACCGTTTGCAAAGGGCGTCGACATAGATACCGAGGAGTGTTGAAAGCTTGCATAATGATAGGCTTGTTGTTCCGTTGTCTTACTTAAAGGAGCTCGTGAAAGCTCTGCAACTATTGCTGCCGTTTTTGTAATTCAAGTTCCCCCAAATATTTGTTAACTTGGCAATCTAAAGAACGGAGAACAGAAGTAGGGGAAGGGGCAAGAATCGTGGCACCATTCATTTCTTTCTGGATAACAAAAAGAGAGAAAGAAAATTACGTTCACAAAAAGAAAATGATTTATGCCTATCGAATGTACAGAGAAAGAAAATCAAAGAATAACTGGACAAGTTAAAAGGGATAAAGCCGTCCTCAATCTTTGTGTGTGTGCGTGGGTGAGTGGGCTATGGCAAGGCAATATAAAGAATAGAGGAACAAACTAAATAGAACAAGAAATTCCTCTGATAGGAAAAACACCCCCGTCAAAGGGAAATAACCTTCTCAGTTGGTGGCAGTGAGAATGGTTATTTCCCTTTGACCAACGGGGGTGTCCGTCTATAAGTCGTTGTATAATTTTAATCCACCAATAACTCCCTAACCGTGTGTTTGACTGGTCCCAATTTTTGTAAGGACCGTCTCAGGAATGTATAGAACCTGTTCACCAAGTTTGGTGACGATCGGTCCGTTCATTCTTGAGATCTACTTGCGAACACAAACACACAAATACCGCCACAAACACACAAACACATCGAGTGAAACCTATACACACCCCTATACCGGGGGTGTAATAATGGAGCGGCAGCGCAGAAAAAAGCCAATAATTTATGAAGATGAACTGCAGTCAACAAAATCTCTGTGAGCTAATGAGATGTTTTCAGCTCAGTAAAGAAACGGGACGCATCGCATACAAGAAAACACAGAATCGAACGGAACGTATTACAGTATACTCCACACTGGTTTCGCAAAATGTTGTACTAAATGAGTGGGCGGTAGGTAATGGATGGTTTTGGCCTCTGTCGGGCAGTAGACTCCAAAAGTACACCCCCCCTCCCAACACCCACCTCTCTCCCCCACTACACTCACTCACCCTCGAAAAAAATGGAAAAGGAAAAAGCACACAAGAAAAATAATAACGGCAAAAAGAAGCCGACTGTCTGATTTGTGGTTTTTTTTCTCAGAAGATAAAGCCTATCAACAATCAGTAGTAAAACATTGTTTTTCATCTTACCCCCCAAATCCCTAAGACATCTTCAGACTTCCAAGTTTGAATTGAACCAGTCAAAGAATGAAGTTGCAAGCTCACAGCAATGGAATACCTTTGCCCTTTGCAATACGAATAGAGTTGCCTGAGGATCATAATAACCGCAAGACTTTCAAAAACATTGCACTCTCAGCCAACATGATTATTGCAATATGTATATAATATATTCCTTAAGCCTGTCTAGAAATAACAAACCAAGTCATCTTAACCTTATCAAGGAACGGCTGCAAAAGATACAAACACAAAAACAACCCCCTGTTGATATATTATGTTCCTTTGGTTTTCGGTATGTAGACATAGACAAACCCAGATCGAGGCTTGTGGTCGTCGCGCTCAAGTGTGGAGCACGGACGTTACGATGTTTGGTAATGTATCTGAAAAACATTGAATACAAGTCATCCAACAAACTTACAAACGTGTTTGAGATTGTGAGCGTGCTTTACTAGCTCTTTTAACACCCCCCGAAACACAACCTCATATTAGGATGGCATGATGAAATCGTTTACTTGTTGGGATAATATGACGCTCTAACCCTGCGTGTGAACTTGTCTTAAAATTAGATTATTTAAAGCCCCACTCCGCTTCACATGGTTTAGAAAACGATTTAAATCTTTTCACGAAAAAAGCAGTTCTAAACTGATGAAACACAATAGCTATAGAGCCTGCAACTACCTCTTATGAAGCATACACTCCATTCTCTTTTCCCTTCGATATAATATTAAACCGCGCGATATAACAATATATACGAAATAATAAGCTTACATCTTCAACCCTCGTTGTTTCATATTCTCACTGTGTACACACACGCACGAACATACGCTCGCTCACAGGTGCGCATGAAGGCATGAACGCCTGCAAGGACGTACACACGCACGCACGCACGCAATCATGCAAACGTATGCATAAGGCCAACAAAAAAGTCTGTTTACGGTAACATAGGCAACAAAAAAATAGGGTCGGTAGGTCGGGATTTTCTTTTTTTTCCCAAAAAACCATATTTTTAAGTTATTTTGGCAAAAAACAAAGACTTTTTTTATTTTTTAAATTGTTTATTAATTTATTATTTTTTCTTTCTTCTCCCAAATGCCAAAAAACGCACACGATCCCAGATTTCGGCCAACAATTCAATACAGTCCTTAGCCGAGTTTCGTGCAGACTGAAAAACAGAAGTATGAGAATATATATCTTAATGACGCCGCATCTTTTGACACTTCCCTCGGCCCCCTCCCATTCCATTAACGATCCCAGTGACCGATATACAGATAATAGGGATATATGAAATGTATCCCATGAGGTCTGCAGTCGGAAAAGATACCATTTATAAATGACGGCATATAACTCCGTTTAACTTGTTTATAATTTACTTGACAAAACTACACTTACCATTTCTAACTATCCCGTACACTAATCTGAAAGACTGAAAGAAAAATTACCCTCACCCAGGTTTTCCTTTTGAACCCCCTATTCGATATTAGTTTTTTCACCTAATAATGGTACAGATTATTGTTTGAGAAACCCACGCTGTGACCAATTCGAGTTGGTGCAATAAATAAAATACAAAACTGGAAAATTAATGTTTGCATATTGAGACTTCAGGTTTTGGGTGCTGATTTCTTTTTGTGTGATATTCCAAGACAGCTGTCAAATAGTATTGAGATAGAATGGATGGAAAAACTGTCTCTAATCGCCCCGAGAGCTCTGCAGTTCGTCTTGGGTGTTGTAATTATGTCACCAGACACCAAGAATACTGACCATAAGCGTTTAAGCGCTAGGTTATTCAAATTTGAAACGGCTAGGGTGGTATTTTAGGACTGGCATCTCTCCACTTCTCCCCCGCTGTCTCTGTTTTTCCGAGCTCGAATTTCACGTGCTATTGATAGAGGTACAGATCTGAAATCACCTAAATAGTACAGAGTTCGGTTTAGGGTTTGAACAGATGACAATACACACGAGGATTACCTTAGAATTAGTGTGAAGGCGTTCTAGTTTTCAAATATAAATGTTGTGTCAGAAAGTCTTCAAGACGTTATACATTCTGCAATGGACAGTGCGTTTGTTTAAGCTGTGTAATGCGTGTTAGCCCCGTACAGCACGAAATCTGCCGGCGTTTGCAAAATTACAGGTTTTACCTCCTGAATCCAACGGGTTTTAACGGCTTCGACAAATGCTTACCAAGCATGATTAAATAAAATGTGACAATGTGAGCACAGTTGGGTTGTTCTTAATGAAGTACTTTCTAAGAAGCCATTAGTGGCACGCACGCACACACACACACACACACATGCACACACACACGCACGCGCGCGCACACACACAAACACACACACACACACACACACACACACACACACACACACACACACACACACACACACACACACACACACACACACACACACATAATGTAGGCTAATATGGACGGAAAAGAACAGCAGCATGCGATCATCGCATGCATTTATGTCCAAAATGTACTCCCGCATTAGTCTCAATCCCCAGTGAAAAAATATTCTTCGTGTATTCTCTCAGGGACGGGCAAAGGTGACATTACATGCCATTGCTAATATTTACTCAGCCCTTAGCCTGTAGCTTCTCCCTGGAAATAACGATCCCAGTTGTCTCAGGTTATAGCAAACACACCCTAAGGTCTGAAAGATGAGCTTTCCTCCCGTTTTTGGAATCCGCTGGAGCTGAATGGGTCTTTTTACATTTAGTCAAGTTTTGACTAAATGTTTTAACGTAGAGGGGGGAATCGAGACGAGGGTCGTGGTGTATGTGTGTGTGTGTGTGTGTGTGTGTGTGTGTGTGTGTGTGTGTGTGTGTAGGTGGTTTTACCGACAAATGGGGACGATTGTCACTGGAGAGCAGTCAAATGGGGACGCTTCCGACAAACGGGGACGTCCCCATTTGTCGGCCCGTGCGACCCCATTTGACTGGATTTGAGCAGATTGAGCGACCCCATTTGACTGCTTCCTAGCATCCCTGTGGACAAACGGACTGGATTTTCACACAGATTCATACACATATTTTAGCTCTGCACTTTTTGGTCTGCTCAACTAAACCATGTGATTTTTATCATGTGACTTCAAATGACTTTACAGTAACTGCTTTCATCAGAATTCAGTTTCTATTCAAATGCAGTCAAACTAAAACATTTATTTGAATAAAAAAAAAAAAGTTATTGCATTTAATATATTTTATTCAGAATATTTTGAAAGAGTTCTGATTATTTGATCACGGTTTTTTTTGTATTAAAACAAAAACAAACACAGAAACATATACATTCCTGTAAAAAAAAAAATGATTACAATTATTTTGTTATGAGATTTATTTTAGGTTAATTCGAAGTGTTGTGTCTTTGTCATTTGTTGGTTTGTGCAGTGCAGTTGTTTTGTCAGTTATTCTTCTCTTCATTTGTTCTATCGTCTTTCTTCTTCTTTTTTGTGTGTGTATTTTTGTGTTTTTGTGCCTGAAGAAGACCCTTAGGTCGAAACGTCGCTGTTATTCGTTCCGTGTTCGTCATTTTAACGTGAGTACATTGCTTTTTGGTCTCTTTATTGTTCCCTCTCACGTCCAGTCGCCATTGTTTAATACATGTTTTAATGTGTTTTGTATAATCCGGAAGCAGGAGTTTAAAACCTATGTATATATTAAGGGAAAAGTCTGGGTTGTGGCACTCGATCACTAGGTGGGGCACTGCCCTTCGCTCCCTGTTACCCGAGTTCCAATCCTCGTGGTAAGGCGTCCGCCCCGTGATCGGGAGGTCGTGGGTTCGAACCCCGGCCGGGTCATACCTAAGACTTTAAAATTGGCAATCTAGTGGCTGCTCCGCCTGGCGTCTGGCATTATGGGGTTAGTGCTAGGACTGGTTGGTCAGGTGTCAGAATAATGTGACTGGGTGAGACATGAAGCCTGTGCTGCGACTTCTGTCTTGTGTGTGGCGCACGTTATATGTCAAAAGCAGCACCGCCCTGATATGGCCCTTCGTGGTCGGCTGGGCGTTAAGCAAACAAACAAACAAACCCGAGTGCCAACAACAATAGGATGAGCATCAGAAGCGAAGATAAAGAGGGAATTTTTTTCTCTGCGCGCGCGCCAGCAAGCAGGATGTCTCAGAACTGAAGCGGTAATAGTATGATCTAATTACAGGCGATGGGTTTATGGGTCACGTGATTATATATATGAAGTCTTCTATCGCGCGCGTATCTCCAGACTCAGACTCAAGGCGCAGGAATCTATTTATGCCGTGTGAGATGGAATTTTTTACACAATACATCATGCATTCACATCGACCAGCAGATCGCAGCCATTTCGGCGCATATCCTACTTTTCACGGCCTATTATTCCAAGTCACACGGGTATTTTGGTGGACATTGTTTTATCTATGCCTATACAATTTTGCCAGGAAAGACCCTTTTGTCAATCGTGGGATCTTTAACGTGCACACCCCAATGTAGTGTACACGAAGGGACCTCGGTTTTTCGTCTCATCCGAAAGACTAGCACTTGAACCCACCACCTAGGTTAGGAAAGGGGGGAGAAAATTGCTAACGCCCTGACCCAGGGTCGAACTCGCAACCTCTCGCTTCCGAGCGCAAGTGCGTTACCACTCGACCACCCAGTCCACGTGATGTGGGGGCGGAGCCAAACATTGGTTGATACTTACTGTGTTGACATTAGTTCATTGGCCCCGCCCCAACATCATATGACTTACTAATCCATGGGCTATCATTGGTTCATGTTTTTGGCGCTAAACTATCTGACAGGTAAAGAACTATTTTGATGTGACACGTTATTACTTGGTGCAAATACGCGCAGTGTTTAAAACCACTTGGCGGACAGAACTGTGCATTCTCACAATTCGACACTTACTACATCCATAATAACCACACCGTTGATCAATCGCTGAGAAATGGCACAAATGACAGTTGGGGAAAACATTCAGAAGTTGGAATGATCTTACTGAACGGCTGGCAGACTTTTCCAGAAAGAACGATTTGGTGTACGTGGTCAAATACAGTCGTGCTGTTCAACTTGCGAACAAGAATTCAAAACAGCCCTTTCCAGACGAACTGAAGTATGCATACGCAAAACTTGTGTGCAAGTACTCAGGAAAAGGACGACTCACAGGCCGAGGTGCGAAGAGGAGCAATGGGTAAGCGGATTAATATTTAGTTGCTATACTTCTTATGCGTTCTTGTCACAGATAGTAACTCGTATGAATGTTTAATTTTAATATTATTATTTTTTTATTTTTATGTTTACAATGTTTCAACATTCATTCCAGTATCGACTGACATTTTAACGAGTGCGGAAAGTCTGTCTGTCTGTCTGTCTGTCTGTCTGTCTGTCTGTCTGTCTCTGTCTCTCTCTCTCTCTCTCTCTCTCTCTCTCTCTCTCTCTCTCTCTCTCTGCGCGCACTTCTTCTTCTTCTTCTTTGTCGGACAGATTTTTCACACAAATGACCAGGAAACCAGATTACGTAAGCCGTGTCAGCTGTACCCTTTGTAAAAGTCAGCGTAGCTCGAGAACGGCATTGAAATATTTTCGGTGTTCTTTACCTTGCCCAAGAAGCAGAGCATAAGGGTATACGTCACACACTCGAGTCAAGGACGTCGTAAAATGGCCCTCGGTCAAGTTTTCACCGAGAACCATTTTATGATGTCCTTAACAATTATGTGTTAGTCGGCTTAGAATATGCGCGCAGGTTTCAAAGTTTTGATCCATTCGATTATCTCAACAGACATCCTTTGATTGTAAAGTTGAATGCGGGCACATGATGGTTGAAAATACTTAACTTGAAAGTTTCCCGCTGTGGTAGATTTTTATGGTGGTTGTCACACAGGCAGCGACGGCTTTACTGGTCGGACCCAGTTGTGCGTTACCTCGCTTTTGCCTTTAATGACTGACTGACTTGCTGACTTTGGGGATTAACGTCCTCTGAGGTAACTAGGATCTATTTGGGAACATTTACCGTGATACTGTAAGAGGAGCAAGAAAAGAAAAGAAAAATGATGATGATGATGATGATGATGATGATGATAGAAAGAGAGAAAGAAAGAGAATAGTGAGATAGAGGGGAGAGAGAGAAAAAGAGAGAGGGGGAGAGAGAGGGAGAGAGGGAGAGAGAGAGAGGGGGAGAGAGAGAGAGAGAGAGAGAGAGAGAGAGAGAGAGAGAGAGAGAGAGAGAGAGAGAGAGAGAGAGAGAGAGAGAGAGAGAGAGAGAGAGAGAGAGAGAGAGAGAGATTTAGAACCGACTCCAGACGATGGGAAATGCTGTAAAGATACATTTGACGTAAAGCGAGTGACGCAATTTCACTAGATTTTTTCGAACTTTGATCATTTAGATTCCAAGTGAGCGGGTCGGCATTGCACACTCAGAGGATGGGCGGTGCTTTGCTATTCCGTGAAGCACCCACCGACAAAACTAGCTTTTCTGTACTTTTTTTTTTAGATAAAGAGAGTATTATCTCGCAGCATTTGAAGTGTCATTCTTTAGAATAAATCACGTTGGTATTGTTGATTTAAATTTGTACTTTGTCTTGTCAATGTTTTGCTTGATAAACAAAAAGGGTCCCTGCTTGAACGTTATAACATTTAGAGGGTCACCTAGAATCCGTCCTGATTGGTCAAAAAGCCATATGAGGCACTGAACTGGTACTAAAATAAAATAATGTGCTGACAAATTTAAGCTTCTTTTTTAATACAGTAACAGGATAGATTTCTCCCCCGAAAACTACAGAAAATTGGCCATTTTGACCTCCATAATGTAACATCTTACAAGTAAGTGTAGTTGGACCTGTCTTTAACGACAGTTTGAAACGAGTTGTTATCGCAATTAAAGAAAGCCGCCGTTGGCTACTCGGGTGGTGTCTTATCGCTTTCAAGAGTATGTCAAGAGGTGTGTATGGGGTGCGCTCAAGCGCAGAAGACAACGTGATTGCATTCGGCTAACTCAGAGCCGTCCCGCCCGGCTGGTACGTTTAGCAGTCGGTATAACGAGATGGTAGTGTATGAATTTTATTTATTGGTGATGTAGAGATAGTACAATGTCATTAAAAAAAATAAATTCAAAACAAACATGAGTTTAAAGGTTGTGAAAGACAGGTTGTGAACGTTAGTTTGACCGAAACTGGCAGCCGCAAACACATAATAACAAACAATCAATATTATGATAGATTCTGGATAAATAATGTATTATAATGTGCATCTTGTAGGTGATTGTGCTTTTAATAATTTTCAGATTTGTTTTCCCTGTTAATGCTGATGCCACAGTACTAGTTGATTTTTATAGGGAGAAAATGGTTTTGTTTTAAAATGTTCATTATGTACATTGCTTTGTAATTTTGTTAACACATTAATTTTGTGAAACGCCCAGAACCATGTCAGGATTTGCAATACATAACAAAACTTTATTATTGTTTTATCTTTTTATATTTAGTCAAGTTTTGACTAAATATTTTAACATCGAGGGGGAATCGAAACGAGGGTCGTGGTGTATGTGCGTGTGTGCATGTGTGTGTGTGTGTAGAGCGATTCAGACTAAACTACTGGACCGATCTTTATGAAATTTGACATGAGAGTTCCTGGGTATGAAATCCCCGAACGTTTTTTTCATTTTTTTGATAAATGTCTCTGATGACGTCATATCCGGCTTTTTGTGAAAGTTGAGGCGGCACTGTCACGCCCTCATTTTTCAACCAAATTGGTTGACATTTTGGTCAAGTAATCTTCGACCAAGCCCGGACTTCGGTATTGCATTTCAGCTTGGTGGCTTAAAAATTAATTAATGACTTTGGTCATTAAAAATCGGAAAATTGTAAAAAAAAATAAAAATGTATAAAACGATCCAAATTAACGTTCATCTTATTCTCCATCATTTGCTGATTCCAAAAACATATAAATATGTTATATTCGGATTAAAAACAAGCTCTGAAAAATAAATATATAAAAATTATTATCAAAATTAAATTGTCCAAATCAAATTAAAAATACTTTCATCTTATTCCTTGTCGGTTCCTGATTCCAAAAACATATAGATATGATATGTTTGGATTAAAAACACGCTCAGAAAGTTAAAACAAAGAGAGGTACAGAAAAGCGTGCTATCTTTCTTAGCGCAACTACTACCCCGCTCTTCTTGTCAATTTCACTGCCTTTGCCATGAGCGGTGGACTGACGATGCTACGAGTATACGGTCTTGCTGAAAAATGGCATTGCGTTTAGTTTCATTCTGTGAGTTCGACAGCTACTTGACTAAATATTGTATTTTCGCCTTACGCGACTTGTTTATGATTACTATTACCATTATCAGTATATAAGAGGGACCACGGTTATACCGAAACTGCAATTTAAACAAAATTAATGTTGAAGAAATCAAAAATACATCGAACACATTTCACGCTTTGATTTAACTTATGTTTCCAGCTCGTCACAGACACAGCCTAAGTGCGAAGGCCTGTCTTGACGCAGAAACGCTTTTGGTGTTCTAGTCGCTTCACACTTTAAGTCAAGTGTCATTCAGTCCGTCTCTCACAATATCACACCTATCCGCGAAAATAGGCAATAGGCCATGATGGGCCATATGTCAGGGAACAGAAGTAGCTCGCTGACTGTCTGATTTTTTTCCCGAGATTTTATTACCTCTCTGGGCCATAAGATGTGGACTACCTTGGGATGGGACAATAAAGTAATGAGAGAGAAAAATCTAATATATTCCTTGACTTTGGGGTAGCGCGACTCTGTTGCAGCTAACTTTCATGTGGGAGAAATAGGCCCTGTCGGAGAACAGAAGTAGCTCGCTGAGTGTCTGATTTTTTCCGAGCTTTTATTACCTCTCTGGGCCATACGATGTGGACTACCTTGTGGTTTGTTTGTTGTTTGTTACGTGTAAGGATTACCCACATGACAAGCAAACAATACATAATTCGTTTGATCTTATCGAGGTTATCGTTCCGAATAAGTTGTTGTATATACTGTAAACATTCCACTTTTAAACACATTTTTAAAACACCTGTTGTGAACACTGAATGAATTACTCTTTTACAAAAATAACACATGAATAACACACACTAAATAATGTTTACCATTTGTGCTACTTTTACCAGTTGAATTAAACAAACTTCACCAACAAAGTATTGCGACAAATTACGCACCCGAATTAAGGCATTAATTCCCATGTCATTTTGTTCAATTTGTCTATGCTACTACCCGTAGTACATGTAGTATGTAGTCAAAATAGTCGGAAAGTTTCAAAGCAAACTAACAAGTCCTTGCTGACATACAGCGCTTTTTCGCATAATGCCCCTCGTAATTAACGCAAAAAACTCCCGTTTTTGACCGCACATACGATCGACACCTGCATCAGAAGGAATAGCATAGAACACAAAATATGCGAGCGTGTGAATCCGTGATTTGTAAAAATGTAAAACAATCGCCCCGCGATTTACAAATCACGTAAATGCGCCGGATATTTTCTTGTCATCTCCAAAGTCAAGGGATCTATTAAATGTTTTCAATAAGGAATCAGAAAGGCCATATACATTCCGCTCCGCGCATATCTATTAAAATCCTTCGGCAACAAATTATTGCGACAAATTACGCACCCAAATTAAGGCATTAATTCCTATGTCATTTCGTTCAATTTGTCTATGTACTACCCGTAGTAGCTTACATGTAGTATGTAGGCAAAATATTCGGAAAGTTTCAAAGCAAACTAACAAGTCCTTGCTGACATACAGCGCTTTTTGGCATAATGCCCTTAGTAATTGACGCAAAAACTCCTGTTTTTGATCGTAAATGCGATCGACACCTGCATCAGAAGGAATCCCGTCGCGATATAACCTTCGTGGTTGAAAACGACGTTAAACACCAAATAAAGAAAGAATCAGAAGGAATAGCATAGAAGACGTAATATGCGAGCGTGTTAACCCGTGATTCGTAAAAATGTAAAACAATCGCCCCGCGGTTTACAAATCACGTAAATACGCCCGATATTTTCTTGTCATCTCCAAATTAAGTCAAGGGATCTATTAAATGTTTTGATTCTTATTTCATTACTTTTTTGTCCCATCGCTGGGATATTCGGGTCAATTCCCCCCCAATGGAAGGCTAGCAGGAACAAAGTCGCGCTTCCTCCAAATCAGGGGATCTATCAGATGTTTTTATATTTAGTCAAGTTTTGACTAAATATTTTAACATCGAGGGGGAATCGAAACGAGGGTCGTGGTGTATGTGCGTGCGTGCGTGTGTGTGTGTGTGTGTGTGTAGAGCGATTCAGACTAAACTACTGGACCGATCTTTATGAAATTTGACATGAGAGTTCCTGGGTAGGAAATCCCCGAACGTTTTTTTCATTTTTTTGATAAATGTCTTTGATGACGTCATATCCGGCTTTTCGTGAAAGTTGAGGCGGCACTGTCACGCCCTCATTTTTCAACCAAATTGGTTCAAATTTTGGTCAAGTAATCTTCGACGAAGCCCGGGGTTTGGTATTGCATTTCAGCTTGGTGGCTTAAAAATTAATTAATGACTTTGGTCATTAAAAATCGGAAAATTGTAAAAAAAAATAAAAATTTATAAAACGATCCAAATTTACGTTTATCTTATTCTCCATCATTTGCTGATTCCAAAAACATATAAATATGTTATATTCGGATTAAAAACAAGCTCTGAAAATTAAATATATAAAAATTATTATCAAAATTAAATTGTCCAAATCAATTTAAAAACACTTTCATCTTATTCCTTGTCGGTTCCTGATTCCAAAAACATATAGATATGATATGTTTGGATTAAAAACACGCTCAGAAAGTTAAAACAAAGAGAGGTACAGAAAAGCGTGCTATCCTTCTTAGCGCAACTACTACCCCGCTCTTCTTGTCAATTTCACTGCCTTTGCCATGAGCGGTGGACTGACGATGCTACGAGTATACGGTCTTGCTGAAAAATGGCATTGCGTTCAGTTTCATTCTGTGAGTTCGACAGCTACTTGACTAAATATTGTATATTCGCCTTACGCGACTTGTTTCTTCTTTACTTCATTGTCCAATCACTGGGAAATTCGGGGCGTTTCCTCCCTGTGGAAAGCTAGCAGCAACAGAGACACGCTACCTCAAAGTCAAGGGATATATTAGATTGTTGTTTTTCATTACTTTATTGTCTATTCGCTGGGAAATTCGGGTCGCTTCCTCCCAGTGAAAAGCTATCAGCAACCGAGTCGCACTACCCCAAAGTCAAGGGATATATTAGATTTTTTCTCTCTCATTACTTTATTGTCCCATCGCTGGGAAATTCGGGCGCTTCCTCGCAGAGAAAAGCTAGCAGCAACAAAGTCGCGATACCCCGAAGTCAAGGGATCTATAAGATGTTTTTGTCATTAATGTATTTTCCCGTCGCTGGGAAATTCGGGTCGCATTCTCCCAGAAGAAAGCTAGTAGCAACAGAGTTGCGCTACCCCAAAGTCAAGGGATCAATTAGATTTATTTAATTCTTTTCATTATTTTATTGTCCCATCGCTCAAAAATTCGGATTTGTTTTCTTTATGCTAAAAATCGTAATATTTTATCTATCGAGTCCAAACCACCCCCACCACCCAGCGTGGACGGCTTCACTGTGTCACAATGTGGATGCAAAGAAAGACAAAAATATCTACTGAAAGAGCACACGCCGACGACGAGCAATATCTAGTAAAACTGCAGACGGGTCACCTGCAGACTCAGCCGTGTGTGTATGTGTGTGTGTGTAATCCAGCAGCGTGCTTACAACAACAACAACAACAACAAACACAAAAAACACCTAATAAAAAATGTTTAAAAAAACCACAATAAATACCGGTTAAGCGATATGAAACAAATCAGTCAATCTGTCGCTCGAAACAAAAATATCAACACTAAAAACCAGCCATATATGACGTAATGTGAGTAGTTTTGACAGCATCGCTGATCACCTACCTTAATTCTGTTTTCACATATTAATGTTTAAAACAAACATAAACTTTGAAAATAATTCTCTGAGAATGTTAGGACAGTTCCACTCATCTTGAACTCAGGTCAAAAGGAGTTCAGGTCATTCTCTCCCTGACAGGATGCCTTGAGATTCCTTGTCTGGCAAGGAAACCGATTTGTGTGTGTGTGTGTGCATATTTAGAGTTTTTTGTAATGTATTATTGATATAAGCAGATTCGCGATCGTCGATAATGATTTTTCATGGTGTTTTGTCATTTTAAAATTACGAAGGAATTGAAATGTAAGACAGTTTCAAGCGAGCTATTTTTCGCGGCTGTATTTACTGTGCAAACAATTCTAAATATGACAAAAGTGTCACGTGATAATCAACCGTTTGGTTTCGGCGCTCACCGGAGCAGACGATTTTTTCTGTAACCAGTTGACAGAGATGAAACCATATATTACGGTCTCCTTCCGGCAGCAGTCCCAAAATTTCGACTTGTTTTGACCTTAGAACGATGTCTTTATCATAACTGTGAAGAACAGAACGGAGATCACTGTCGAAGTCGGCCAATCTGCAATCATTTTCGTCTCGCGAACACTGATCTCAAATTTAGATCAGTGCTCGCGAAAAACATATGGGAGATAACTCTGTATTCTTTTTTTTTTTATATAGATTCGCGTAGGACTGTAGCGTCCGGTCAGAGAGACAACTGGCAATAGCCGTGGAGCGATGCTTATCAGAATGAGTTCCACTGAGTCCATCATAATCAAATATAGTGCCGAAAAATTAAAGCTTCTTTTTTTAATACAATAACAGGATAGATTGTTCCAAAAAAAACTACAGAAAATTGGCCATTTTGACCTCCATAATGTAACATCTTAAAAGTAAGTGTAGTTGGACCTGTCTTTAACGACAGTTTGAAACTGTCTACCCGAGTTGTTATCGCAATTAAAGAAAGCCGCCGTTGGCTACTCGGGTGGTGTCTTATCGCTTTCAAGAGTATGTCAAGAGTATGTCAAGAGGTGTGTATGGGGTGCACTCAAGCGCAGAAGACAACGTGATTGCATTCGGCTAACTGAGAGCCGTCCCGTCCGTCTGATACGTTTAGCAGTCGGTATAGCGAGATGGTAGTGTATGAATTTTATGTATTGGTGATGTAGAGATAGTACAATGTAATTAAAAAAAATAAATTTAAAACAAACATGATTTTAAAGGTTGTGAAAGACAGGTTGTGAACGTTAGTTTGGGCCGAAACTGGCAGCCGCAGTCCGTTTAGACATGTGATCGCAGTTGACAAGTAAGCAATATCTTAAAACATGTCGCGTAGACGAAATTAATACATTCAGTCATTCCTTCGAACTCACATTATGAAAGACAATACGAAGACAAAACTCAATACCTGTGTCGATTTCATACCTGACGGCGACCGCTATCGCGTTCACGCCACAGAAAGCCAGTATAGCGCAGTATTGTAAAGCGCTTCTTATGAAATTGTGCTTTTTATATTTAGTCAAGTTTTGACTAAATATTTTAACATCGAGGGGGAATCGAAACGAGGGTCGTGGTGTATGTGCGTATGTGCGTGTGTGCGTGTGTGCGTGTGTGTGTGTCTGTGTGTGTGTGTAGAGCGATTCAGACTAAACTACTGGACCGATCTTTATGAAATTTGACATGAGAGTTCCTGGGTATGAAATCCCCGAACGTTTTTTTCATTTTTTTGATAAATGTCTTTGATGACGTCATATCCGGCTTTTCGTGAAAGTTGAGGCGGCACTGTCACGCCCTCATTTTTCAACCAAATTGGTTGAAATTTTGGTCAAGTACTCTTCGACGAAGCCCGGACTTCGGTATTGCATTTCAGCGTGGTGGCTTCAAAATTAATTAATGACCTTGGTAATTAAAAATCTGAAAATTGTAAAAAAAAATTAAAAATTTATAAAACGATCCAAATTTACGTTTATCTTATTCTCCATCATTTGCTGATTCCAAAAACATATAAATATGTTATATTCGGATTAAATACAAGCTCTGAAAATTAAATATATAAAAATTATTATCAAAATTAAATTGTCCAAATCAATTTAAAAACACTTTCATCTTATTCCTTGTCGGTTCCTGATTCCAAAAATATATAGATATGATATGTTTGGATTAAAAACACGCTCAGAAAGTTAAAACAAAGAGAGGTACAGAAAAGCGTGCTATCCTTCTTAGCGCAACTACTACCCCGCTCTTCTTGTCAATTTCACTGCCTTTGCCATGAGCGGTGGCCTGACGATGCTACGAGTAAAATGGCATTGCGTTCAGTTTCATTCTGTGAGTTCGACAGCTACTTGACTAAATATTGTATTTTCGCCTTACGCGACTTGTTCTATTGTATATTTGTGACCCTCCACCACGGAATGAGTCGCATGTCACCTTTGCATGATTTTCATATTTTTACATTTTCCTAAAGAGTTTGTTATGCTCTATCCAGTGGTGAAAACCGTTTTAGAAAAGAGCGGAAACTGTTTGAGTTATAAGCCTGTGACTAAGGTGACCCTCACACTGTTACCATACACTCTCCGGACTTATATCAAGCCTAGCGCAGAACCGCGCGAGGTGACATGCGACTCATTTCGTGGTGGAGGGTCACATTTTTTCGAGCTTGTTTTAATCCAAACAGGACATTAAACGTTGTATGTATTTTTGACCAAAATAGGACATTTTACACAGATCGAAACAGTCAGTGTTCCTCCGAGACCGCGCTAGCGGTCGAGGTGAACGACTGTCGAGATATGTGTAAATTGTCATATTTTGGTAAAAAAATACAAATAAAATGTATGTATCTGGGTAGAATTTCTTGTAGTTTTTATGATTGAACGCACACAAACATGCACTATTTTGTAGTCTCGGCTGGCCGCCTAAACAGACGTTTTGTCGGCCTCTGACGTCACATAGCTCAAAGAAGGGAAATCCAGTGTTCAATCGATACACATAGATTTGTTTATGGAATCAGAAAATGATCAAGAATAAGATTACATCTTTTTGGATCGATTCATCACATTTTATTTTTAAATACAATTTTCTGACTTTTAATGGCCAAACTCAAAAAATAATTTGCAAGCTTTAATCCTGAAATGCAATCCTGTTGTCCGGATTTTGTCGAAAGTTACTTTTACAGAATTTTAATCAAATGAATCCAAAAATGAGGGTGTGACAGTGCCACCAAAACTTGTACAAAATGCCAGATATTACGTCATCAAAGAAACGTATCCTCCAATAGTCCAGTAGTTTTCTCTGAATGGCTCTACACATACATACACACAGACCCACAGACCCACAGACACGTACTACGTAGGCCCTACACCACAACCCTAGTCACGATTCCCCATCTAAGTTAAAACATTTAGTCAAAACTTTACAATATGTTAAAAAAAATATATATATATATATATTTCGTGTGGTCGTTATAGACAAAGTGGTGGACAAGCTTTCATTGGACAGGTTTGATTGCACGATCGGACTAAAGATTCAAACACACCGATTGGCTTCAAGGGAGCCTGGGTAGCTCAGGTTGTGGACTTGTGATCCTAGGGTCGCGGGTTCGAATCTCGGCCGGGGCCCAGATATGTCATAATGATATACTACAACAACAAAAGTTCATGGAAAGATAGAAACGCTTACTTGCGTTGCAACTTTCAAAACATTTAAGAGTAATTCGCAGTCGGCTGCAGGTCGAACATCATGGAAAATTACATATGAAAATCCGGACGAGGAAGTAAACTTTACCAAAACATTATTGCGAGAAATGTCGCGACAAAACTGCCGGTTGTTGTTATTTTTCTACCTCAAATGCACTCGACATCTGCATGAGTAGGAATAGCATAGAACACAAAATACGCATGCTAACTTAACAAGACAACATGTTCTAGGTAGATAATTTTTGACTTTCTTCTCTCATGTAAAAGTTGTATATCATCTATATTGTTGTATCATAACAGAATTCAGACGTTCAAACGATTTCTGAAACAGACGTGTGCTGCCTGCTACATATATCATTAAACAAATCAAGCCAGTGATGTTGAGAAGAAAAAATATCGACAACCAACTATACCACAACGACAACAATCGATAATTTTGCGCACAAAACAAAAAAACTTTCGGGAAATAGAAGTCAAGTAAGCTGATCAACTGAAAGAAGAATGAATCTGAATACACATATTTTTTCTTCTTTACCCCTGTCTCCACCCCCTGACCTTGGTTCGGCGCGTCGTTAACAGATACTATGATTTGACACGATCGTTACCTCACAGACGACACGACTCGCCGCGTCTACCTCTCCCTGTGTGCTTCTGTAGCGGCATGTATAGGATGAAAAATATTAATTAATTTATTTTTGTTGTTGAGCAACGGTTTTTACGAACACATAGTGTTAAATAAAACCTTGAAAGAAAAATGATTGTTGTGTATGCATGAACCGCGCACAAGTTCTATCACGCCTCTTCTGAGCGGCTCCCGTTCCACCAAGGGCAACATTTTTTTCTGCCAACGATTTATTGCATGAAGAAATCAAGTTGACACCTTCTTCGAGCTTCGTGGTCCGCCAGTAAAGTAGCGCACATACTAAATACATTCATCCATTGGCCCAAATGGTCATGTGATAAACCCAACGCTCCGCCCACTATACTCAAAACACTTGACCGCCGCGTCAATGAAATCTTCGCTGGTGTTTATTGGATGGTCTGTTTTGTTACAGGCCGAACGCTGCCCGTCTTACAGAAGGCTCATAAGACCGCGTAAAAGCCATACCACTTTGAAATCAGCGGTTCTCTTCTAAAAGCGTGATTGACATTGTCAGTTAGTCAAGCAAACGAATGCACGCGTTCACGCATGCACACACATTAATATACGTTTGTTCTGCGAATTGTTTGCTTGTTTCTCTATGATTTGTTAATGCGTGCGCGTGTTTGTATGTGTGTTTATCACCAGTCGACATAATTACTGAAATACTCAATTCTTTGGACGCAACAGCACTCTGCACTTTCAAGCATGTACTACATGTACTGTTTTTGTACATGGGGTTAACACACGTTGTTTTGCATAGAAATCTTAATTCGTTAAGCGGGGAATACTTTAAAAAACAAAACCCACATGTTTTAACGATTCACGTAATGTTGCTTAGCTAACACAACAATTCGCCAAGAAAAATGTACTTAGCATACCCATTCCTAAAACGAGTATAAAGGATCTTAGTTGGAAAAAAAAGGGAAGTTTTGTTTTTGTTTTTTAAGTAAGTCGCCCAAGCGCTCTATCAACTTGGCTAAAAACAAATCTTTGAAAAAAAACACAACTAACTACACACACACACACACACACACACACACGAAAAAATAAAAGAAAAGAGAAACACACACTAATGTGACATGATATAACTGAGTTTGCTGAAAACTGACGAAAAAGTACAAGACCGGAAAATCGCAAATGCTTACGCATAAACTTTTACAATTTCTTAGAAGCGCTCCGAACAGACACAATCACACACTCACATGCAACTTGGAAAAGCACTTCACTGGACAGTTCGGGTTGCAATTTTGGTTATTGTAATTATGTAACCACACACGTACCATCTGAACATCAGTGTCTAAGTGTTCAGTTATTCACACGGGTTTCATCTGCTTGGGTAATGGATTACAACTAAATAGCACTGAACAAATTAATTTAAAGAATCAAGAATCAAACGCAAAAGAGATTATCGCCAGAAGGTGAAATCCTGTTTGTATGAAAAGAAATAATCGGCAACGGTAACGGAGCATTTTACAGTTAGTTATTTCAGATGTTTCCAAATTACATCACTGCGAATGTCTCTTGGGCTTCGAAAGGTGGATGTCGCCGGGGAAAAATCACTAAAACGGCTTATTTATTTCTTTATTTGTAAATGAAGTCCTTCCAATACGTATCAATGATTTGGATCACCACCTCAGGTTTGCCTAGGAAGGCGTAATCAATATTTTCAATTTTACGCCGGCAATAAATGTTTACTTTGCGCGTAAAACATATATTAAGAGCGTACAATTCATCAACAGTAATTAAAACAAACAGAAAATCAACAAACTAACTTACAAACAAGCAAAGGGACACGAGAAGAAAAACAAGTCGCGTAAGGCGAAAATACAATATTTAGTCAAGTAGCTGTCGAACTCACAGAATGAAACTGAACGCAATGCAACGCAGCAAGACCGTATACTCGTAGCATCGTCAGTCCACCGCTCACGGCAAAGGCAGTGAAATTGACAAGAAGAGCGGGGTAGTAGTTGCGCTGAGAAGGATAGCACGCTTTTCTGTACCTCTCTTCGTTTTAACTTTCTGAGCGTGTTTTTAATCCAAACATATCATATCTATATGTTTTTGGAATGAGGAACCGACAAGGAATAAGATGAAAGTGTTTTAAATTGATTTCGAAAATATAATTTTGATAATAAATGTTATATATTTAATTTTCAGAGCTTGTATTTAATCCGAATATAACATATTTATATGTTTTTGGAATCAGAACATGATGGAGAATAAGATGAACGTAAATGTGGATCGTTTTATAAAAAAAATATTTTGTTTACAATTTTCAGATTTTTAATGACCAAAGTCATCAATTAATTTTTTAGCCACCAAGCTGAAATGCAATACCGAAGTCCGGGCTTTGTCAAACATTACTTGACCAAAATTTCAACCAAAACTGAGGGCGTGACAGTGCCGCCTCAACTTTCAGGAAAAGCCGGATATGACGTCATCAAAGACATTTATCAAAAAAATGAACAAAAAATGTCCAGGGATTTCCTACCCAGGAACTCTCATGTCAAATTTCATAAAGATCGGTCCAGTAGTTTGGTCCGAATCGCTCTACACACACACACGCACATACAGACTCAGACACAGACACACACACACACACACACACACCACGACCCTCGTCTCGATTACCCCCTCTACGTTAAAACATTTAGTCAAAACTTGACTAAATGTAAACAAGTCGCGTAAGGCGAAAATACAACATTTAGTCAAGTAGCTGTCGAACTCACAGAATGAAACTGAACGCAATGCCATTTTTTAGCAAGACCGTATACTCGTAGCATCGTCAGTCCACCGCTCATGGCAAAGTCAGTGAAATTGACAAGAAGAGCGGGGTAGTAGTTGCGCTAAGAAGGATAGCACGCTTTTCTGTACCTCTCTTTGTTTTAACTTTCTGAGCGTGTTTTTAATCCAAACATATCATATCTATATGTTTTTGGAATCAGGAACCGACAAGGAATAAGGTGAAAGTGTTTTTACATTGATTTGGACAACTTAATTTTGATAATAATTTTTATATATTTAATTTTCAGAGCTTTTATTTAATC
The DNA here is from genome assembly GCF_037325665.1 of Littorina saxatilis. Classification (NCBI taxonomy): domain Eukaryota; kingdom Metazoa; phylum Mollusca; class Gastropoda; order Littorinimorpha; family Littorinidae; genus Littorina; species Littorina saxatilis. The sequence goes on along the minus strand of NC_090246.1, from coordinate 60,672,278 downwards.
CAAATATAACATATTTATATGTTTTTGGAATCAGAAAGTGATGGAGAATAAGATGAACGTAAATGTGGATCGTTTTATAAATTTTTATTTTTTTTTTACAATTTTCAGATTTTTAATGACCAAAGTCATCAATTAATTTTTAAGCCACCAAGCTGAAATGCAATACCGAAGTCCGAGCTTTGTCAAAGATTACTTGACCAAAATTTCAACCAATTTGGTTGAAAAATGAGAGCGTGACAGTGCCGCCTCAACTTTCACGAAAAGCCGGATATGACGTCATAAAAGACATTTATCAAAAAAATGGAAAAAAAGGTCTGGGGATTTCCTACCCAGGAACTCTCATGTCAAATTTCATAAAGATCGGTCCAGTAGTTTAGTCTGAATCGCTCTACACACACACACACAGACACACACACACACGCACACACGCACGCACGCACATACACCACGACCCTCGTCTCGATTCCCCCTCTACGTTAAAACATTTAGTCAAAACTTGACTAAATGTAAAAAACAGAGACAGAAATGGGGGAGGGGAGCATATGGGGAGGTGGAGAGAGGCATTACAAAAACTTTCCTGTTGACGAAAGCAAAATGACGCGAAATGAACCCAATGATGGTTTTTTTCAAAAGTAATGTAGTAAGCTTACAAAAGTGTTCTTTTTTGGTTTGTTTTATGTGTTTTCCTTTTAACAGCCAACTGTCGCCCAATTAGGGACTGCTCTACATTATGCAAATGAATATGAATAGTTAATGGTTGAAAAGTGTGAAAAAGAGAGAGAAACAAAGAGAGAAACAGACTGGTAGTGAGAAGATGGAGAGAGGGAGGGAGGGATTCAAAGAACTGTTGCCGAAAGCAAGGCATCTCGAGATAATGGCCTATAACCTGTTCAGGTAAGTATGTTAAAAGCAATTAACCGCTGAACTCATCCTCTCTAAAGAGTACACTTCACACCAATCGCTGAAGTTTTCAAGGGGTCATAGAGTACACACATTGGACAATAGAGAGGCCGTAAAAGGGTCGCGTTGCCATTGGTCAACCTGACCACGTGATCAGCCTCGGCACAAAGCTACGTCCGTGGTCATGGAAACCCTTTCTAGTTCAGTCCTGGCTCGGAACAGTTTTGTGTGGGGTTTTTTTTCCGAACGATGTAGGCGTCTCCCAGGAATTGTTTTGGTTGGCGTGCGGAGCGGAGAGTTACAAATTACTTTAAAAGAAAACACTTTGGTTACTTCTCAGAGTGTTATGTATGGTCCGACTGAGGTGCCAGTAGCGGACGTTTTAAATGGAAACAAATTGAAACAACTTTTACAGCCCGGACTTCGGTATTGCATTTCAGCTTTGTGACTTAAAAATTAATTAATGACTTTGGTCATTAAAAATCTGAAAATTGTAAAAAAAAATAGGCCTATTTTTTTTTATAAAACGATTCAAGTTTACGTTCATCTGATTCTTCATCATTTTCTGATTAAAAAAACATATAAATATGTTATATTTGGATTAAAAACAAGCTCTGAAAATTAAAATTACAAAAATTATGATCAAAATTAAATTTTCGAAATCAATTTAAAAACACTTTCATCTTATTCCTTGTCGGTTCCTGATTCCAAAAACATATAGATATGATATGTTTGGATTAAAAACACGCTCAGAAAGTTAAAACGAAGAGAGGTACAGAAAAGCGTGCTATCCTTCTCAGCGCAACTACTACCCCGCTCTTCTTGTCAATTTCAGTGCCTTTGCCATGAGCGGTGGACTGACGATGCTACGAGTATACGGTCTTGCTGAAAAATTGCATAGCGTTCAGTTTCATTCTGTGAGTTCGACAGCTTGACTAAATGTTGTATTTTCGCCTTACGCGACTTGTTTAAAATCAAGAGTCAAACTGACACAAAGATTTTCACCTTCCATTTCTCTGTAATGGAGGCACGCAGAGGCACGACGTAGAGAGAGCGTCAGATAACCGCGACGTAGGTTTGGGGAGTCGGGTCGGGCACTAAGAGTACAGTTTATTTTTACAGAACTGTACATTAATTATCGCAACAGGTTTAAACAGTTCGCTTTACATTTGATTCTGTCTCTCTCTGTCTGTGTCTGTCTGTGTCTGTCTGTCTGTCTGTCTGTCTGTCTGTCTGTCTGTCTGTCTCTCTGTCTGTCTGTCTGTCTGTCTCTCTCTCTCTGTCTGTCTGTCTGTCTCTCTCTCTCTCTCTCTCTCTCTCTCTCTCTCTCTCTCTCTATCTCTCTTTTTTTTGTCGTTGGAATTTGAATTTAAACATATCTTTGAACATAAAACATAATTGTCAGAACGATTTCGAGTGAACAGACTTCGGCGTGTACGAACACAGATAACCCTGTGGGCTGCTGTCACATTTTAGGTTTCTATACAATGAGAAAATAACAAAGTGTTGTTGACTTTTCATGCAAGGAGGTCGATCCTTGCAATTTTGCATATTATGTTTGTTCTCGTATGTTAGCTTAAGACGGGAAAGTCAGACGCAAGCGAAGGGAAATTACCAGATCACGCTCACAAGTGTGTACTAAAAGTCACATCAAATCCAATCTTCGGCCACTGTGAGGCCACTAAATGAGAAACAGATGACAGGCACTCCGCCACTTCTGCTGAAGGACATAGCAGGTACTTGGCTACACTTCACTGCGCCACATGAGTGATTCCATTTTCCGTTCGGCAATCAGTCTGTCTCACGCACAAATTGTCAAGGGTAATTTTAAACTGAGTCTAATTTTGTCAGACACTGGGCAAGTTTTAATACCGGACCTTCAACATTGACGATTGGGGTCTAAAAAACACATTCCTTCCTTATAAACGATTCAGAGAAAATACCCCCCCCCCCCCCACTCTATACCCCCACCCCCTTGCATTTTGAAATCTCCTAACATTATCTGAAATTGAAGCTGGCGTTAGAAAGCATGACTGAAACCCCACCGCTGTTAATCTCCTTCTCGATAAAAGAAGATATACACGTATTGTACGGCCGTTTTCTCAAGGCTGTCCAAATGAAGTGCTATCTGAATTTAACTCTTAAAAAAAAAAAAGACTAATACGGTTTTTTTTTTGGTTTTTTTAATAAGCCACGCCCCGGACTGCGCGCGCAACACATGCAGACGACGCATATATGTGTAGTAAGTTTGTCGGAACTTTGGCGGAGTAATTTGATAGAGTTTTTAGATTGTGTCAACGACTGTAGACGTGATGTAACTTACAGATAAATTATATCTGAGCTTAAAAAAGTGTTTATTTTCAATAAAAATCGGTTCGGGTAGCGATGTGATGTTAATCTAGCAAATCAACAGGGCTACTTCCTAATGGACCGAAGTTCTGTGGGACTGAAGAATCATCAACCGATGTGAACTGCTATTTGTTTAGGTGGTTCAGTCTTTCCCCATCGGCAGCCCTGTAAGCTTACATTTACTGAAAAAATCCTGTTTCATTTTTCTCTTTGAGTAAGAATATTTGTCCGCAGCTTACGGACTAACCCGTTCGATAGTATTACTTGGGTATAAACTTCCTTCCCAGATTGTCTCTGTCTCATCGCAAAATTACACAAACATTTTTCAATTTACAATATTTTACTTTGTCATTTTTTTCCCTGTTCGACGACTCTTCCGACTATGTGAGTGTGTATGCGTATGTTGAATCCGATTACGCTTGTCCGCTAAACTGAAACGTGATCGAAATGACATTCGATCGATATTGACACTAACTAGTTTAAAAAAAAAATGTATTCACACGCATACGCACACGTGCACTTTTGCAGTCCCATGCACTGACCGCTGGTTCTACCTTGTGCGCTTGTCCGGAGTTTTTCTTTGTTTCTTTTTTAATTTGAGGTAATCGATAATAGCGTGGCATGAAATACAATTTTGCGAAAACCCGGTGAAAACATATCGCTCCAATGAATGCTGTCCATCATGTGCGAGGTCGGGAAAAGTGTTACACGTATCGCATGAAAACAAAGAGTGTACAGATAAAACTGAAAAGGAATTAAAGCGGAGAAGTCGGCAACTCAGTCAAACCACCTCTAATAAAGTGACAAATAGTACTAAACTATCGACTACTAAGATTCATTTGATTTTGTAACCAATAATTTAGTTTTTGTTTTTGACGGCGCCATCAATTTAAAAGAAATGCATCTTTTCTGGTTCACATTTAAATTAAAAAAAAAATTAAAAAACCTACCTTTCTTGTTTTTTGATTCACATTTAGATAGTCAGCATTATATCATTTACATTTAACGTATACTGCATCCCGGTATCAGCATGCTTATTATACAATAAAATAAAAACAGCGCTAGCATACCATGAACATAATTAATTTCCTTGTAAATCTGTTTTGCTTCTTTCTTTATTTATTTATTTGTGTGGGGTGTTTTTTTGCGTGTTTATTTTGGGGAGAGTGTTTTATTGTTCCTCAAAAGCACTTTGGTCAATATCCCTTTAACTTTGAACTACCGTTCAGTTTGAGGACAGAATGCAATTCTTTTATTTTTGGACAACAACACTGTTGGGGTTGATGTACAAAATTGATGGTTGACTGATCAAAAGATCAAAATATTGTGTGCGATATCTGTTCCTTTAAACCTTTCGTTTAACCAGCAGGTGACATATGGCATGGCACGGCCCCCGTTTGACCACCCAGGCTCTCCCTCGCCCACTTTGTCCCCGCAAGTTTTTTTGCTACCTTTTCTATATGCACTGTCAATAACATTTTTTGAGGCGAATTTGTCGTTTGCTTGCAAAAAAAAAGATAGTTAATTATCAGATCAGCTTTGTAAAGGAGATACTAAAAACCGCACATAATTATTCAAAAAAAGTCTGATGCGTGGCGACAACTGCCGCTCCGACTGAAGGGCTATTTACTGAAAAGGAAGGTGGGGGGGGGGGGGGGGTCCTGGGGAGAGGTGGAGGGGTGGTGGGCAAAATGAGACAGAGCCGATACGATTACGATGTGGAGGGGGGGGGGGGGGGGGCAGCAAATGTTCGCATGCACATGGTGGTCAGTAACTTTAGTAACACAAATCGACGTTTGATTTTAATCCCACACAGATGTGTTAATTTTTCTTTTGTTATTTTCTTTTTTCTGTCAAAATGTATAAATGAAAAACGTGACAGGCTGGATAAAATTTATCTGAGTGAAACGTTATTTCTTTCAGGGTCCGCATTGGTTTCTAAAAAAACAATAGTGTTTAATTTTAACTTGATTTCATTTACATGAATTCAAATCAGAAACGAAGAAAATATCATAACCCCGCAATATAACAGTGTCACAGAATCGTGAAACAATTCCGTGAAAACATTCTCTCAATGCTGACAATGTCTTGGTGCGTGGTTCTCACATGTGGTGTCCAGTTGTCCATCTTAGCTAATTTAAATTCCGCGTGTGATGTTTTAAGTGGGCCTATTGGGACGAAGCTGAGTAGATTCGGGATGCGAAAATCAGCAGATTATACGATTTTATGATCCGCGGCAGAGACTATCAAGTGCTCTTGCGTATACAAGAACCAGTCGGTCGGATCGAGTCCAGGTGTGATTTTCGCGTTCTACTTACAGTCGTTTTATCTCAGCTGATAACTCCTTGCCAAATGGTGGCAAAAACGCTCAATGGAAAGTGACATCGCATGCGTTGGGAAGACCGTGGGAAAATATTGAGACCTCAGAATAGGGTCCTACGATTGACCAAAGCAAAAATAATACGACAACACATCATAGTGTGTGTGTGTTTCTGCACGCGGTCTGTTTCTCATAAGACACGCAATAAGCACACCCTGGTCGTAAGGGAAAATAGCCTAACATGGACAACTGCCTGATATGGACCACCTCCTGTTCTGACAAACTAACGGTGCTATAGGTCTCAAAACAATTTCATTCTTTGGATAACTTGCATATATATGCGATATAAACATTTGTAACCACACAATAAGCTAAGCTTATATTAAATGTGGTTATAAATATGTACATCTAGATAGGAATTATTATTTCACGTTATGTCAAGGTCAGAGAATCGCTTGTTATAAATGTAAGACAGACAAGATACAATTTTTACCAAAAAAAGAGGAAAAGATACAGCAAAAGAATCAGAGGATGTGACAGAGGACGGGAAGAGAGTTAATTTTATTTTTCAGCAAGCAAGGGGGGGGGGGGGGGGGGGGGGGGGTCAGAGAGACGATTACTGTTACAGACTTGCCAATTCAATGTTCCTGCAGCAGCAATAATTTCATCCAAAATGTTGTCCAAACTAATTAAGCTTAGATTACTCATAATTTATGAATACAAAGAAAAACCTTCAAGAAAGATTCACTCAAACTTGATTAAATCCCCAGATGAAGCATCCGTCGCGTTGCACATATGGAAACATGCGTTCT
>NC_090246.1:60652654-60665697 GCF_037325665.1 Littorina saxatilis | reverse complement strand
GCCTGTTTTTCTAATCGCTTCTGAGCTGGGACAAACTAAGCTCCGCCCATTTCCATGTTTGCTCAGAGCAGGGAACATGTCTAAACGAATTAAATGTGAATGTGAAGAGGAAATCTAAGCGACAAATCGTTCCTTTCTTTTACCAAAAAACATTGTGTGTGAATTGCTTTAGCTCCTACTATGGTTTGTATGGCCTAGTAGCTGTGTTGGTCTGTGTGAAGCATAACCACAAAAATGCACGAAAAACTACACTTTTTGCCAGAACATCGATTATTGTTGGATATTAATCTATTCTATTACTTAGCTGTCTACTTGTGGTGATACCCAAGGCATTTGAGAACGTTGACGTTCAAAAGTAACTCCGCCTAACACAGCTACCGTTATGAGCGACCTGAGACACTTGCGGAAAATTGCTCCCTTAGAGCATTCTGATAATCATCGGTCCATGCCGTATCGCCATGTCTCTCTGACAGGGTGCATAATTACTGCGCGGAATCTATCAAAACAAGAATACAGAGTTATCTCCCATGTTTTTCGCTAATGTTTCTGAGAATAGACGAACTGAGACGAAAGTGATAGCAGATTGGCCGACTTCGACAGTGATCTCCGTTCTGTTCTTCACAGTTATGATAAAGACATCGTTCTAAGGTTAAAACAAGTCGAAATCAGTGTTGAGACTGCTGTGGGAAGGAGACCGTGATATTGTTGAATCACTACCAACTGGTTAGGAAAAAGTATCGTCTGCTTCGTAGCCAAAGTTGATTATCACGTGACACTTTTGGCATATTTAGAGTTGTTTGCTCAGTACATACACCCGCGAAAGATAGCTCGCTTGAAACTGTCTTACATATCAATTCCTTTGTAATTTAAAAATACAACACCATGAAAAATCATTATCGACGATCCCGAATCTGCTCATATCAATAACACATTACGAAAAGCTCTAAATATGTAAAAAATCGATTTCTTACCCACAGAAAGAAAACTGAGGCATCCTGTCAGGGATAAATGAGACCCGAAGGGAAGTAACTCATTTTACCTGAGTTCAGGATGCCCTTAGAGCTGGAACATCACCGCCTGATAGCTCATTTTTACGCATGGAAGCTACTTTATCCGCGCAAACGGCTTCTAACTGCCGCGCTAAACTCGTCATAGGATTGTTCTCTTGTGTCCAAAAATTCATGACTTCGCATGTCTACAGACCAATGATACATGTGCTGCCAAAGTGTCATGTTTACATAATAGTATCGGAGTAGGCAGGAAGTTTAGCAGTTAAACATGCTGTGCTTGAGAGATCTTGCCCTTGTTTATATAGTAAATGCGGTGCATCTAAAGTACATAAAGTTTCTGAAATATTGTTGAATGTCCCTCCCCCCCCTCCCTCGCTAGCCTGAAAAAGTGCTTTACCACAGGAGAAAAACCCAGCTTACTCTTTGGCTACAATCAGACGCGTGGCACTCTTGTTAATGTTCCTGTGTGTGTGGAGGGTGTGGGGTGGGGTGGGCGCCTATATTCGATATCTGGCACTTACACTTACATAGCTTTCAGACACTGTTCACATAATCTGGCCGATAATCTGACGTCCTTGGGAAAAAACAGGCCATGCCTGCACAATAATCATGAGGTCGTCGAAGTGGGTGATCGTTCCAGAAATGTCGTGCGACCAAAATTATTGGTTGTGCAAATAATCGGCTAACCGAGGTTGCGAACCTTGGCTGGAGGGGGCGACGGTGGGAGAAGGGGTGATATGAGGGTTGTGTGTATAGGTCATGATGGAGAGGGCAAAGTAGGTGTTTAGGCGATGGGGAGGGGGGGGGGGGATTTGGGGGCCTAGGGGGCAGTTTTTTCCATCCCGGACCAAATACAAGAAAAACAATACTCCTCAGTAGATAGATCTATGACATGACCACTAACGCGTGTACGCAGGTAAAGACCTTACATAATAATCTTAAAATATACTAAATGTCCCCCCCCCCCTCCCTCTCAAACAAAGTTCAATGGCTAGACAGACGCACAGACAGACAGACAGACAGACAGACAGACAGACAGACAGACAGACAGACAGACACACACACACACACACACACACACACACACACACACACACACACAGACAGACAGAGAACTAAACACTTTAAACCGATTTTGAGGTCAGCTGAATTGTTCTTACATTTAGTCAAGTTTTGACTAAATGTTTTAACATAGAGGGGGAATCGAGATGAGGGTCGTGGTGTATGTATGTATGTGTGTGTGTGTGTGTGTGTGTGTGTGTGTGTGTGTGTGTGTGTGTGTGTGTGTGTGTGTGTCGTGTGTGTGCGTGTGTGTGTATGTGTGTGTGTGTGTGTGTGTGTGTACAGCGATTCAGAGAAAACTACTGGACAAATCTTCATTAAAACTTTACATGAGAGTTCCCGAGTATGATATCCCCACAATCTTTTTTTGTTTTTTTGATAAATGTCCTTGATGACGTCATATCCGTTTTTTTTGTGAAAGTTGAGGCAGCACTGTCACGCTCTCATTTTTCAACCAAATTGGTTGACATTTTGGTCAAGTAATCTTCGACAAAGCCCGGACTTTGGTATTGCATTTCAGCTTGGAGACTTAAAAATTAATTAATGAGTTTGCTCATTAAAGTTGTCATTAAAATCGATTTTTCGCAAACAGATTTAAAATTGATTGTATTCCTCATCTTTTCCTGAATTCAAAAATATATAGATATGTCATGTTTACTCTAAAAATATGCTCAGAATGAAAGGAAATAGGTTCAGTAAGTACTACGGACACGCGCTCCGCGGCGGCGAGCGTGACCTGTCTCGTCTTCGGTATGGTTCCATTAGCCGAGACTATCTGAATGTAGTCTCGGCGATGATTGATTTGTGGTGTTGATCTTGACTAAATGTTTTTATATCGCTTTACGTGACTTGTTGTACCTGTTATTGAGGCATTCAGGGCCTGCGGAATTCCCTCGAGATTGCATGTTTGAGCTGTTAACTCCATAAACAAGGACACAGTTTCACGAGCTTTCACCACCCAGTTCAACATTTTGTTGTTCTTTCCCTTACCGCCACACTTGCTTTGCTCGTTTGCAGGTCTGAGAAGCCAGACACTTATTTCAGATTGTTAGTTTTCATTCTCAGAAAAAAACCAGCCAAATGGGTACAGAGAAAAAAAAATAAAAGAAGGGAGCAAACGAAGAAAACAAAGAAAGAAAAAAAGAAAAGAGAAATAGCCTATTCATGCGAAGAGGCCTTGAACGATTTACGACTCTGTGCCGTCAGCCAATCCGCGAAACACCATGTTGACGAACACTTACTTGCTCAGTTCTTGTGTTGCGACGTTAATTTGTGGGTCAAAGTTGCAGGTAGGAAGAGGAATATGGGGGAGAAAGCGGGGGTGAGGTGGACGGAGGAGAGGAGGTGTGCGTGTGGGTTTGGAGTAAATGAAGGAGTAAGTAAAAAAAAACACATCAGGACCCGAAGAAATTTTTTTTCACACACACACACACACACACACACACACACACACACACACACACACACACACACACACACACACACACACACACACACACACACACTCTCCGCCGTCAGACACAAGAGCACCATAAGCATCATCATCCTTACCTGTCTAGCGCAATGGCAGCCAGGGTGTTGACGGACGCACACACGGCCACGCCTTGCAGATATGGCGCAGCCTTGCACATCAGTGCTCCCAGCTGCCAGCCTGAAACACCACACAAACAACCACTCACATCAGGTGGACAATACAATACAATACAATACAATACAATACAATACAATACAATACAATACAATACAATACAATACAATACAATACAATACAAAACAACACAATAATACTTTATTATTTCAAAAGAGTAAATACATTGTGGCTGAACCCATAACATTAAAACACATCAATATAAACAACAATTACTCACACACACACACACACACACACACACGCACGCACGCACGCACGCACGCACGCACGCACGGACGCACACACACACACACACACACACACACACACACACACACACACACACACACACACTCGCACACACAGAGCACATTTGAAGCATATAAGTAAGTCAAATTAGATGTCAAGGCCTATTACGTAAGTTGCAAAAACAGTAGCCTATCATATCAGACGTCAAAGTACTTCAGATCCGCCGCTAAAATATATTGGATCCGCTTAAAAAAACACACACCAAAAGATAGGGTCAGATGCAAACGTAAATCAAATCAGATGGAAAAGAATATACCACATCAGATGCAAACGTACATCGCACCAGATGTAAAGGCACATCAGATGAGAAATAAACATATTTGAAGTCAGCTACAAACGATCAGACACAAAAGTATGTCGGATCGGACACAAAGCTTTAAGTCAGATCAGATGCAAACGGTAACACATTTAAACGTAAAAAATAAAATAATAACAATAAAAATCAGCGTATGACATCTGGTACGGAATTGTATCAGTGCAAACGGAAGAGTAAACCACAGGAGTTGCAAACTATATCAGATCAGATGCAAAAGTATTTCAATTCAAATGAAAAAGTTTTTCAGATCAAATACACACAAAACTATTCTCTATCAAATATGCTTCACGCTACGCTGACACTGTGTTGTTAAAGGTGTTTACTAAGTGTAAAGTTATGAACCATCAGAGCAGAACAAGACGAAGGGGAAGCAGAAGATGACAATAGAACACGGACACAAACAAAACAATAGATAAGAAACAGAAGAGCAATTGTGACATAAAAAGAAAAAGAAAAAATCAACTGAACTCGCGTTTTTACGAAGAAGACGACACTGCTTGACAAGACGACACTACAGTTTAGACCCTTGGGTGTTCTTTGGTTGAATTAAATGACGAGACAAAATAGAAAAAAAGAAAGAGACAGACGATAGGTATCTGTTCTGTGCTATCGTCTGTGCTATTATTGTTTCTGGTTCGTCTAGTGCTATCTCATCAAGCAGTGTCGTCTTCTTCGTAAAAACGCAAGTACGGTAGTTGTTTTTGTCCTTTTATTGAATAGACAAAAAGCTAGACAGACACACGTTTTTACGCTTCTGTCATCAAGTGGAAACTGATTCTTTATAAATTCCGTAACTAAGAGAGAGAGAGCTCTAGAGAGCTTTAGAGAGCCTTAGAGAGTTTTAGAGAGCTTTAGAGAGAGAGAGAGAGAGAACAACAACAAGAACAAGAACAATTCTTTATTTAACGAGGGTAATAGAGTAAGCAGTGATCTGCTTTTTTACATCTGGCCCTCGCCCTAAAGAGGGACTAGTCTAAAATTGCTAAAGAATAAGCAAGTAAAGAAAACTACTGCTACATGATTATAATAAAATGAAAGTAAGAATATATCATAAATTTACATACAATACATTGCTTAAATGAAAAATGTAAGTTCATTTGACATGAGTTAAGAATTATAGAGTAGATTGCACTGACGCAACAAAGCTGTGAATGCCATGCCCATAGACATACACTGCATTCGAAAAAATCAGTGTATATAAAAATAATAATACATTGTTAAAAAGCACCGGTTGTTGGTTTTAACAACCATTCTAGCGACAACAGATGTTTATTTAGACTTCATGAGATAAGACGTATATCTGGTCTTAAAAACGTTTGTGCTGCTAGTTTGCCGTAGGATTGTCGGAAGAGTGTTCCAGAGACTGCTACCTGAATAGACTAAACTAGATCAATCAATCAATCAATCAATGAGTCTTTATATCGCGCATATTCCGTGGGTACAGTTCTAGGCGCTCTGCAGTGATGCCGTGTGAGATGAAATGTTATACGGCCAGTAGATTGCAGCCATTTCGGCGCATATTACCTTTCACGGCCTATTATTCCAAGTCACACGAGTAGACAATTATTAACTGTGCCTAAGCAATTTTGCCAGGAAAGACCCTTTGTCAATCGTGGGATCTTTAACGTGCACACCCAATGTAGTGTATACGGGGGGAGGTTCGGACACCGAAGAGAGTCTGCACTCAAAGTTGACTCTTTGAAATAAATTTCCGCCGAACCAGGGATCGAACTCACGCTGACAGCGGCCAACTGAATACAAATCCAGCGCGCTACCAACTGAGCTATATCCCCGCCCCAGATTTGAATAGGTCAATCCTAGGCAGAGGCATGTTCAGTCTCTTCAATTGGCGTGAAGTTTTTAACGTGAATTTGGAAAATATGGTTTGAGGTACACATCCATGAATAATTTTATGCATGAGGGTACCTTTATTATAACTTAGCCTTGCCTTCAGAGGAAGAATGCCTAAGTTCATGTAGTCTAACTCAGATAGGGTTGTTTTCTTTAATAAGACTACTTTAAGCGCTCGTTTATGTAATCTAATTAGTGGTTTGAATGAATTTTCACTTGCCGAGTCCCACAAGGTAGACGCGTAGTCAATAACAGACTGAATATGAGCATTAAAGAATAATTTCCTGGCTTCCAAATTCAGAAAGTGCTTGATTCTAGATAATAGATAAACCTTCTTGGACACTTGTTTAGACATTTGTTCGATGTGGTGTGACCAAGACAGGTTCTTATCAATGGTCACTCCCAAAACTTTATGATGGTCGACTTTTTCAACAAGTTTATCATTAACCGTTAGATCGTGAAATATTGAGGTTATGTTCTGGCGTTTTTGCCTAGTTGTTATTATCATGCTTTTTGTTTTTTTGGGGGTTAAGGGACATGTGATTTAGCTCTAAATCCAGACTGGTTAGGGTGAAATAATTGATTGTGGTCAAAGTGCGATAATAGGTGTTTTTTTATATGTCATTCCAGTGGTTTTGATAACACTGACAGTATAGAAATCGGCCTATAATTTGAGGGGTCTTTCTTTTCGCCAGATTTAAACAGAGGAATGATTTTAGCCTGCTTGAGGGCTATTGGAAAATATTTTTGGTCTAAACAGAGATTATAAATGTAAATGAGGGTTTAGGAAATTACAGGGGCTGATAACTTAACAATCCTTCCATTAAGCCCGTCTATCCTCCGGGTACCCGTTTGCTTTAAATGAGTGAGCGCGTGAAATACTTCAGGCACCGTAAGCGGAGGAATATTTAAGTGAGATGAAATTTGTTTTGATTTACAGAAGTCTTCCAAAACTTCCAATTTATTTAAGGTTGTTTTATCGTTTATAATAACCTTTTCAGCTATTTTGGAAAAATGTGTGTTTAAATCATCAGGTGATATGTCCTTTAGGCAACTTGAAGTAGGTGCAGTCGTTTTATTTGTAAGTTCATTTATTGCTTTCCAAATGTTCTTTGAATTTTGTTTTGAAGAAGCAAGGTCTTGAAAATACTTTCTTTTTTTTTAATCGTTTCATTGAATTAACTTTATTTCTCTGTTCTCTATACTCCTCTTCTTTACCGATTGACTTTAAAAAATCACGATGATCAATTGCATCTTGTAATTCATCATCAAACCACTTAGGTTTTACTATGTGTTTGACTCTCTTAATTCTCCTTGGAGCATGTCGATCATAAATGTTAGTGAAGGCATTCAGCCAGTGCGTTAGAGCAGCATCAGAATTCGTATGATTATAAACCTCAGGGAGAGAGGAATTACAGAGGTCACGGAGAAATGTGTCTTCGTTGAAATGAGAAAAGGATCTATATTTTATTGTCTTGTGGCCAGCTTTAGGAATTTTTATACCCTTTCTCGACCACGTTAGACAAATGGGAAAGTGATCGCTGCAACCACTAGCTGGAACACAACATTCAACAATGTTACGGTGATCAGTCATATAAATATGATCTATCAGAGTGCTGGTGGTTGCTGTGACTCTCGTAGGTGTGCATACTATTTGTTTGAGATTATAGAGGTTAAGCATATCAAGCCACATTTTGTTCTGTTTTAACAAATTAATATTAAAGTCACCTAACATAATTATTTCCTTTGATTCGAGCAAGACTGCATCTAACATCTGTGTAAAATTATCTGACCAGTTTGCTCGCTCTGCAGGATTTCTATAAAAGAAACCTATAAGGAGAGAGAGAGAGAGAGAGAGAGAGAGAGAGAGAGAGAGAGAGGAGAGAGAGAGAGAGAGAGAGAGAGAGAGAGAGAGAGAGAGAGAGAGAGAGAGAGAGAGCAACTCAATCAAAAACTATATAACGACAAACTAGATCAGTTGTATATAGCTATACTCGAACTCGACCAATAGTCTACAAGGTCTGGGAAAATGATGAACAGCAACCAAAACAAGATGAGGTCATAAGACCACACACGAAAGCGACACTTAATCGAAATCCGTCGTCTACCCTTCTTCTATGATTTATACACTTTCTGACAACAGTTATACCCCGTTCACACATAGACGCCGCTTCTACTACGATGTAAAAGTGTCCGAGAGCGTGGCCAATCGTGGGCCATACGTGGGTAGATCTCCATGAGCGTGGTTTGGTCGGGGTGGGATCTGCTAAGTCGGGAAGCTGCACGCTTTTCCCACGCTTATGTTGAACGTAGCCGGGTCGTGGCGTAGTACAGTCGTGATGTAGTTTAAAAAAAATTGCCATGTGCTGGATTTTTCGATTTGATAGCTTTTTCAGATCGGGGATGATCGGAGTGATCGGCATGGTCTTCGTAAGGACGGAGAGCTGTGTGAACGGGGCCTTACCCTCCGAGAAGCCTTAATCTGATGATTACTACGGCATGGCAAAACCCTGAACAAATACCTAACTGGATTGTTAATGTTGTCCTTAAACGGAGCACTAAATCAAAGTGTTGAGTGAGTTATAAACCATCAAACAAACGAACCATAACCACAATGAAGTTATAATATAAAATATGCATTCGATTTTTGTTTGTTTGCAGTGAGTGAAATTACAAATTGTGACAAAATGTCGTGGTGAGACTTGGGTGAGAAAAAAAGCAATCAATATGAAATGCCATATAAGGGTCTGAAAGTTAAACATGAAACAAAAACACAGGCAAACATATGAACCCAAAACACAAATAAATGGAGAAAGAAAGAAAGAAACAAAGATAATAAGTAAGAAAGAAAGACAAAAAATAAACAAAGAAAGAAAGAAAGTAAATAAGAAAGTAAGAAAGAAAGAAAGAGGAACACAAAAACAAACCAAAACAATTAAAATGGCAATCGCGGCAAAGCTTTTTTAATGTCTAAATAGCAATTGTGAACGAATGTTTTGGACGCATCACACGTCAAAAAAAAGGTTGAACATGGTTCTTGTGAGCGGATGGACAATTTCACCGCATGACCTTGCTTTTTTGGGGTTTTGTTTTGATTTGTTTGTTTGCTTTAACATGCCATTTTACACCCATTATACCCACTCCCAAACACACACATACATCAAATACAAATGATAGCTCTTGGGTATTTTCAATATTGATCATTCTGTCAAGCACCAAGTGTGCCATAATGGACAGAATTGCCCACTTACAATGTAGAAAAAGACAGTGTAATGATTGTGAAAAAGGCGATGAAATGATAAATGCTACAAAAATATCAAGCACACAAACGACAGCAATGACAAAATCTGTCTCATCCACCAGCACAGAAGTGAATAATTAGGTTATGGAGTGGTAGTGGTGGGTAGTTATGTGAAGGGGGAAGGGTCCCTACTGAAAGCCGAAAACAGGAAAAAAACGGAATGGTTTAGTAAATAAACAAGCATTTTTAAACTTTCAACGCCGTTTATCTCTCTCTCTCTCTCTCTCTCTCTCTCTCTCTCTCTCTCTCTCTCTCTCTCTCTTTGTCTCTGTCTCTGTCTCTCTCTTTCTCTCTGGAGAACTTTGGAATTAACACATGACTCTTCATTCTATGTTTCAGACCGGTGCAGCAAAATGCTCGGTACGGAAAACGGTCGTAATACGGCAACGGTATGATAATTATTATGTCATGTTCATTTTGCAGTCATCGGCTGCTTTTGTAATTGTACATGGTAATATTACGTTTGAGAAATACAGCCACTTCTAGATACTTCTTTTAGGCGTTAATCTGGATTGCACTCTTGTTTAGGTTGAGATCGAGGTAAAGATTTGTTCTAACGTTTCTCCGACCACTGCATCTATATAAATATATATATATACATATTATGAGTTATTTCTAATATGCTGACTGTTAGCAACTTATAACAAGACATGTCGAGAAAAAAAGATATCAAGCATGAGCCTTTCAGGCGTGAGACATGTTTGTTATCATTTGCTAACAGTCAGCATTTAAGAAATAACGGTTTTATTACCGTTTATTTCGACCAAAAGAAATTTCGAAGCAACCCCGCGAATTAGACAGAACAGCCGCAGCGCTTCTACCTGATTATGCCTGTCAGTCAAAGAATTCTCGTGACCTGAGTCAGCCAATCGAGTAACACACCTCACGTGATGAATATTCACAGGTCAAATGCCTTTGACACAACAATCTCTCAAGATAAACTATGTTGAACATGGGTTTCGGTTGCTTCGCTTTTTCTCGTTGAACAGAGAGCGACAGATTTAGAACCGACTCCAGACGGATGGGAAATGACGTAAAGATACATTTGATGTAAAGCGAGTGGCGCAATTTCACTTGATTTTTCCGAACTTTGATCATTTAGATTTCAAGTGAGCGGTCGGCATTGCACACTCAGACGATGGGCGGTGCCTTGCTGTTCCGTTACGCACCCACCGACAAAACTCGCTTTTCGGTATCTTTTTAGATAAAGAGAGTATTACCTGACAGCATTTGAAGTGTCATTCTTTATGTGGTGAGTGAGAGAAATCTGTATTGACATTGTGTGACTGTGTCAATAGAATTATTATTACTAGCGCCTGTTTTGCGTCGTAGGCTGTCATCATAGGTATGACGTAGGTTTCAGGGTTTCGTCATTCAAAGGCAGGGGTGTCAGCTTGTGTCTATTGGTTACGTCTGCGTGTTCGATTTGGATGAAACACACAGACTATGCATTTGTTTGAATATTCCCTTTCTTTCTTTCTTTCTTTATTTGGTGTTTAACGTCGTTGAATATTCCTGAATGGGGAATGTTTAGTTTTGTTTTTAATAAGTTAAATTAGTTTAGATCGTATTGATAAAAGAATGTTTGGGTTGGCGACGCATAATCAAGCAGCGTCATATAGGGCCCTCTCCCCCCTTTCCCTTTTCCCGACTAAAATGAGTAAAAGTTGAAATGAACTCGCCCAACGTTGAAAACAAGCGCGCACTTGTGACCGAGTACTGGCAGAGAAAAGCATGTCAAGCTTTGCCGGAATTTGTATGCATTGTGGATTTTTGTGCATTTGGAAGTGAAACAGTGTTTGGATTTGTGCCTGTGCATAAGCTGTGAATAATGGATTGGATTGTGCATCTATGAAATAATCCTTTTCTGGGAATGTGCCACTGTTTGAGGAATCCGTGTGTGTTGGTGTGTACCAACTAGACTGATCCAGTGATGGAGTGTGTGATGGCTGTATTTCCTGGATTTTATTGGCCAGCCAGTAGGGAATGCTGTTGTGAACCAGGGAGTTTTTTTTCGTGTACAGAGATGATGTAGACCAGGTGAGAATAGACCTTTTGTTACCGGTACATCTTCTTTGGAATTGGCACAATAATTTGATGTGTAACTAACAACAGAAGAGAAGGCCAATGATAAGATTGAGAAAACCAAACATGCATGATCATTGATGTATTTTAATACTGGAACTTGAATAATTGTAATTGTAATTATGATGACTGTGTGAGATGATACTTTGATATGAATTGTCGTTTCGGTAATTACTGACTTTGCTTTTACTTTTTGTTTTCCCAGCCGAGCGGACTCTTGGTGGGATAGCGTGTTTATTAGCGTATTTTTCTTCTAGGTAGTGTTTATTACCGTGTTTATTAGCGTGTTTATTATAGTGTTTTTCTAGAGCGTGTTGTGTGTTGGTAGAGCACACACTAGTGACTTTATAGTGTTGTGGCAACAGAACTTTTTCGCAGTAGAGATTTGCCTCAAGCTACTTTTGATTTGAGTGCGGAGTATGTGTTTCCACCTTTTTCAGACTAAGTGTTGAAAGTGTTTATTGGAAAAGTAGCATTAGTCTGACGAACCTATTTTTAACTTTTATTTTAAATGATTATGGTGATTGTGTGCGTGAGTGTTATGCAATAAAGAGGACAGAGAACATTATTCAATGTATTCATCAAACTTTTATTGTTTGTGTATTCTCTCCCTCTCTCGCTTCAAATTGCCAACACCCGCTTGCGCTCCACCACATTTAGAATAAATTACGCTGATATTGTTGAATTACATTTTTACTTTGTCTTGTTCATTTTTAGCGTGATAAACAAAAAGGGTCCCTGTCTGAACGTTATAACATTTAGAGGGTCACCTAGAATCTGTCCTGATTGGTCAAAAAGCCATATATATGGGGCACTGAATTGGTAATAAATATATATATATTGCTTTTCCAGCGGGATGCATTGCAATTCATCATTATCCTTGGACCCTCACATCCCGAAATATAACCGCAGTGGTGTCATGTAGAGTTAATTAGGAGGCGGGAGAATGGAGGGGGAGAGAGAGAGAGAGAGAGAGAGAGAGAGAGAGAGAGAGAGAGAGAGAGAGAGAGAGAGAGGGAGAGAGAGAGAGAGAGAGGAGAGAGAGAGATGAGAGAGAGAGAGAGAGAGAGAGAGAGAGCGAGAGAGAGAGAGAGAGAGAGAGAGAGAAAGATTTACTTTTATTTATTTTGAACAGGGAATAAACTAAAAGTGACAGAAAGAAAGACTAGACGAAAGAAAGACAGAAGGAAAGAACGAAAAAAGGAAGGAAATAACCGCTTGTGCAAGCCCTCAAAACTCACCAATTCAGGCAAAAAAGAAGGTATTGTACAATTTTGCAAAACGTCACAGAAAAGAAAGAAAAAAAACCACACAAATTTCTTCACCTGAAAAATAACACGGATAAAAGTTCAGGAAACCTGCGAATGTGAAAAACCTAGGCTATATATCTCACACTGGCTTGATCTGGATTTTCAATTATTACTTTTTTCCCGAAGGACTGATCCTTTCTTGGCTTATAAACGTGCAGAGCTTGCTGGA
>NC_090246.1:60632654-60650154 GCF_037325665.1 Littorina saxatilis | reverse complement strand
CGGCCTTCGTCGAAGACTGTTTTGCCAAAATTTCAATCAATTTGGTTGAAAAATGAGGGTGTGACAGTGCCGCCTCAACTTTTACAAAAAACCGGATATGACGTCATCAAGGGCATTTATCGAAAAAATAACAAAAACGTCCGGGGATATCATTCCCAGGAACTCTCATGTCAAATTTCATAAAGATCGGTCTAGTAGTTTAGTCTGAATCGCTCTACACACACACACAGACACACAGACACACATACACCACGACCCTCGTCTCGATTCCCCCTCTATGTTAAAACATTTAGTCAAAACTTGACTAAATGTAAAAATACGCTGCATGGAGATTTTTCCGGTGTATCCCACTTTAGAATTGTTGTTGTTGTACAAAAGTGCATGCAGAAACGAGTATACAAATAGAGTAACTTTTTGACGTCCACCAAAAGAACGGAAGAAAAAGAAAAAGAATGCTATTACTTTTCTCGCATAAGCACCATAAACCCATACTTGACAGGGCTGCATGTTGTAAAGAGTGGCGTAAACGTGCAACACGTGGTAAGATGTTTTTTCAAGTATACTCAGGATTCCAAATCGCACAGGAACAGTAGCAACAGAAACGAGGTAAAACACCCCCGTCCTTACCATTCTCACTGCCACCAACTGAGAAGGTTATTTCCCTTTGACCATTAATATGTCCCTCTATAAGTCCTTGTAGAATCTTAATCCACCAATAACTCCCTAACCGTGTGTTTGACTGGTCCCAATTTTTGTAAGGACCGTCTCAGGAATGTATAGAACCTGTTCACCATGTTTGGTGACGATCAGTCCGTTCATTCTTGAGATCTATATGCGAACACAAACACACAAACAAACACATCGACCGAATCCTATACACACCCCTATACCGGGGGTGTAAAAAGAAAAGACGAAAGAAAGGGGCTGGGGAGAAAAAGGAGGCTACAGCAGCGGAATAAACAAAGCTCCGTTCGAAGAGGAAAGAGGAGAAGGAGAAAGCAAAAGCAACAGCAGGAAATGAAGAGAAAAACATTAGAGGGGGAGGTAGACCTTATGGCAGCAACAACAACAGCAGCAGCAGAAGAACACGCAAAGGATGACAAGAAGAGGAGGGAAGGAGCATAGAAAAGGGAGAAGACGAGGCGGAGAAGAAGAGGGGGAGCAGCAGGAATGGAAGAAGAGGCGGAGGAGAAGGAGAAAGAAGAAAGAGGAACAGGAGAGAACAAGGAGAAGAGGAAGGGGAGAGGTAAAGGGGAAAGGAAGAGTAGGAAGAGAGGAGGAGGAGCAAGAAGAGGAGAAGAGAACAAGGAGGAGGAGGAGGAGGAGGAGGAGGAGGAGGAGGAGGAGGAGGAGAGAACAAGGAAGAGAGAAGAATAAGGAGAGGATAGGAGAAATATGAGAAGGAGGAGGGGGAAGAGGAGGATAAGTAGAGGATAAGAGAAATAGGAGGAGGAAGAGGAGAGGAGAAGAAGAGGAGAGGAGAGGAAGAATAGGAGGGAAAAAGGAGGAGGAGGAGAGAAAAAGGAGGAGGAGGAGGAGGAGAGCAAAAATGTAGGAGAAGAGGAGAAGCAGAGAACAATAGGATGAAGAGGAAGAGGAGGAGGAGAGAAAGAAGAGGAAGACGAGGAGGAGGTGGAGGAAACAAGAACAGAAGCGGAAAAAGAAGAAGGACAAGCGGAGGATTGAGCAGGAGGGGGGGGGGGGAGAATGTCAGCACAGAGAGAAAAGAGAAAACAAATGTATTGCACCAGCAGACTGAAATGCTGTCATGAAACGATGGATGCCATAACACACAATTTGCGACAAATAGGCCCCACTAGAGAGAGAGAGAGAGAGAGAGAGAGAGAGAGAGAGAGAGAGAGAGAGAGAGAGAGAGAGAGAGAGAGAGATAGAGAGAGAGACACACACACAGAAAGAGAGAGAGAGAGTGAGAGAGAGAGAGAGAGAGAGAGAGAGAGAGAAGAGAGAGAGAGAGAGTAAGAGAGACAATGACAATGACAATGACAAATTCTTTATTAACGAGGGTATTGGCAGAAGCAAACAGGTGCTTTTTTACATCCAGCCCTCGCCCATGGGAGGGTTTAATCTAATGATAATACGTTTTAAAATGTTGGAATATCAATTAAAGAAGTAATAAAAACAAACGACAAACAAGCAAACGATTAACAGACTAAACAAACAAACAAAAATATACATACAAACGAACATGACATATTATTGTCAAAGGTATAATGAAAACTGTTTCAAGCAACAAAAAACGTGTGAAACTTCGAGGGAAGAAAAAAATCCGTGAAACTGAGGAGTCAATGAAGCAACTACGTTGCAAGTAATAGCAATGTAGCATCGTTACATAAGTCATGCTATGAAATTAATTAGGTACATTTATAGAGGGAGAGAGAGAGAGAGAGAGAGAGAGAGAGAGAGAGAGAGAGAGAGAGAGAGAGAGAGACAGACAGACAGACAGACAGACAGACAGACAGACAGTAAGACAGTAAGACAGTAAGACAGACAGAGACAGAGACAAAGACAGAGACCTATAGACAGACAGAAACAGAGACAGAGAATGAGAGGTAACCTAACCAAAAAACAATCCCAAATGAGTTAGTAGAGGGGAAAACGACGAAGATGAAGCCATTTGACTAGATCGATGGCGTTTCAAAGGGGGGCAATTTGGTGCTTTCATCACTCGCTATTTCCCTTTCCTCTGGGACACTCTTCGCTTCCTCATCAGGCGTTATATCTTCTGACTCTCTGGTCTACAAATAGACGACAGGAGTGAAAACCTTTTCGCAAGTGCTCTTTTTAAAAACATTTTGTTTAGATCAGGTACAACCTTTCAGGCTGGAAGGGTGAGTGTGAAATGGGTCACTCTGCTGAAAAGTGTAAGATGCACCGAAGAGAGAGAGAGAGAGAGAGAGAGAGAGAGAGAGAGAGAGAGAGAGAGAGAGAGAGAGAGAGAGAGAGAGAGAGAGAGAGAGAGAGAGAGAGAGAGAGAGAGAGAGAGAGAGAGAGAGAGAGAGAGAGGGAGAGAGAGAGAGAGAGAGAGAGAGAGAGAGAGAAGAACAAGGAGAAACAGAATACCACTACTACTACTACTACTACTACAGAATACTACTGCTACTACTACTACTACTACTACTACTACTACTACTACTACTACTACTGATAATAATAATAAGAAGAAGATGCGAAACAGAAAACAAGAGTGGGGAATAAAAAGGAGAGAGAAAAACACGAAGATAGTGTAATTTGCTAGTAAGTAAATATTAAGGGGCTTATTGTCCGTCAGGTCTTAATTGCCTATATTGGACATGAATTGGTTTATACGATTCGAGTTTTACGCCCTCACGGCTTTTTGATGTTTGCGTGATTAGGTGGTATCAGCCATCTGCACTTATGGTAGAATGACCAAGATCTTTAACGTGCCATTGTGGTGACACGGGGAAGGGAGATGGATACCGTCTCTGGGTCTGCACATAAAGTTGACCCGTGTCCGTCCCGGCCCGGATTCGAACCAGCGACCTCTCGATCACAAGTCCAGTGCTCTACCACCTGAGTATAAATGAATACAGGATAGAGAGATACAAGGCAATGGCGTTTCGATAATTTACTTTCTTTGACCAACTTGCCGAAATTGCCGTTAGAGTTTCGGCTATTTTTGAAAGTTTTGGGAAACTTTTCACCACACCCTGGAAAATGTCAATTATGCCCAAATGTGGAATTTTAAATAAGCTACTGCGTTTTGCCAACTGCTCACGCCACTGAAACGACATCCCTGCAAAGCAAAACGAAGATAGATATGAAACATTAAGGAAATGCGGAGGGGATAGAGGAGAAAGCAATGCTTCTCACTTTGTCACAAATGTAATTACAAGTAATTCAATATATATACAAATTTACAGAGTGGGTCATGTACGAATACATCGTAGAACAAGAAAAGACGAAGAAGGAGCGATCTTCATGAAATTGGAGAGTGTACTGCAGTTAAAGCCCCTTCGCTTTCTATAAATGATCCTTTTAAAGAGATATAGGGGTCCAGGCGGAGAACACGCACCCGGACGATCTGTCCTAATGTTGTCTGCTAAGAAGTCACTTGACATTATTCGCGTTTTGGCTCACGCAACCGCAAGCTAACACAATGAAACTAAAACAAAGGTCTTCCGTCATCGGATTGAACGATACAGCTGATCCGTTTGCATTGAAAGATAATAGGAAGAACGCTTGCTTTTGGGGACGGGCCTCATGTGTGTTATCTGCTCTTCAAGAATAGGACTGTTTGATGATCTACTTGTGGCTATTGCACATTCTTGTGTCAGGCCCAGCAGATAGCTGAGAGACGAAGACAAGTCCTTTGAACCAAAATAAAACCAATGTTGCCCTACATCGTGTCTTAAACCACACTATGAACTGCAGTACCTCCTCTTGCCCACACGGCTCGCTGTTTACGGTAGGAACGATTCGTATCCGTTTTGACTCTGACTTTGCTTTTCAGCGAAAAGCGGCAGACAAAATTAAAGCGACTGTGGAACAGTTCTTTCCCCTGCGGAGGTGGAACAGTTACTTCCCATCATTTAGCAAACCCTCTCATTCAAAACTAAACCTTCCAAAGAGATTCACTGCGCAGTACTGGACTGCTGACATGGACAGAGTATCCGCAGTGTTAGGAGATATTTAAAAAAAAAAATTCTCGATTGTTTTGGGGAAAATAATACATATGCATTGTAGTGTTTAACTTTCTCTTGTAAGGAGAGAACAATATAAGATGTTTGATGGGTTGTTGACAGACCAGCTTTTTTGTCGGTCCGAAGGCCGCGGTCAATGAATATGAAACAAAATTCGATATGCCCCCCGAGGACCGACAAAAAAGCTGGTCTGTCAACAAACCACCAAACATCGTTTTTGTCATCATTTTGGTAGTGAGAAAATAAGTGCACAATCAACTCAGGGAGCCATGCTTTGAAACACGGGTTCCGTGCTGATAACCACACGAGTCCCGGTTTGGTAACCACTGGCAATCAAAGCTGGCGTGTGAAAGTAACTTTCTGTGTTTTTGAGTTCATTAAATGTTGGGATGAATGTCAGGTTTGAGGATGCACAGTTCTGTAGGTTCATCTCGGTATTCCACTCCCTCGGCTTTCTTTCTGTTGTAAATATTAAGCTGAGTGATCGAATGTGGAAGCTACGTTTGGTCAAAGGTCACAGAAGATTTGCGTCGTGCAGCGAAGGAAAGAATCGCGATCTTGTTTCCGACTCAGTACCTCTTTGTTTTTCATTAGACCTGTCATTCTGGTAAGCTTGCTCGGCTTTGTTAGATGTTTGCATATCTTGTTGCTATTTTCTTTGCTTTTTTCTTATTTGTGCTTCGTTTATCGATACAACGTCTTGTGCACGGGTCAAAATGTGTGTGTCAGGGGTCGTTTTACTTGAACTTGACGTTCGTGTTTCTCCGAACGTCTGTGTATCGAAACACAGATACACGCACTCCATGACTGTAAGAAGACAAAACATATAGCTAGCTAGGTTTCACTTGTTTTTGATGAATGTATGACCTTTCATGTAGTAGTTTTGTTTTTTGTTTACTTTTGCCAGTTTGCCAGTTTGTTTTTGGAACTTTGAAAAGCAGTGTCGTGTCGTCTGTTTAGGTCTGGGGAAACACCAATGAAAAGAGCCAAAGAATCCCCGAGCGTTTCTATTGGGTTTGCTTTTGATTATCCATGTATAACCGGCTTCCAGCAACTATGGTAACCGGGGATTTATTGCCTGGGGAACATGAGATTTATTTCCCAGGTGCTTGTGAATGAAAACTTGTGAAAATGATGACAATAGACTTTCTTCTGCTTTATTATTGACATGGACAGAGTATCCGCAGTGTTAGGAGATATCAAAATAATTCCCGATTGTTTGAGGGAAAATATACATAATGCATTGTAGTGTTTAATTTTCTCTTGTATGGAGAGAACATTAGACTTTCTTCTGCTTTATTCCGTAAATCCTGACAAAAAACACAAAACAAAGTGTCTACGAGAGAGCAAGTACTGCTTCTGAACTGGAAACGGTTCGTGCGCCTTCCTTCCACTTCAGCTGCTGCTGTTACTTTTTACATTTAGTCAAGTTTTGACTAAATGTTTTAACATAGAGGGGGAATCGAGACGAGGGTCGTGGTGTACGTGTGTGTGTGTGTGTGTGTGTGTGTGTGTGTGTACGTGTGTGTGTGTGTGTGTGTGTGTGTGTGTGTGTGTGTGTGTGTGTGTGTGTGTAGAGCGATTCAGACTAAACTACTGGACCGATCTTTATGAAATTTGACATGAGAGTTCCTGGGAATTATATCCCTGGACGTTTTTTTTTCTCACTTTTTCGATAAATGTCTTTGATGACGTCATATCCGGCTTTTTGTAAAAGTTGAGGCGGCACTATCACACCCTCATTTTTCAATCAAATTGATTGACATTTTGGCCAAGCAATCTTCGACGAAGGCCGGACTTCGGTATTGCATTTCAGCTTGGAGGCGTAAAAATTAATTGATGACTTTGGTCATTAAAAATCTGAAAATTGTAAAAAAAATTATTGTTTTATAAAACAATCCAAATTTACGTTCATCTTATTCTTCATCATTTTCTGATTCCAAAAACATATAAATATGTTATATTCGGATTAAAAACAAGCTCTGAAAAATAAAAATATAAAAATTATGATCAAATTAAATTTTCAAAATCGATTTAGAAACAATTTCATCTTATTCCTTGTCGGTTCCTGATTCCAAAAACATATAGATATGATATGTTTGGATTAAAAACACGCTCAGAAAGTTAAAACGAAGAGAGGTACAGAAAAGCGTGCTATGCAGCACAGCGAAACCACTACCGCGCGAAACAGTCTCGTCAGTTTCACTGCGTTTAGCACGAGCAGCGGACTACGGTCATTGTGAAAAAATGCATTGCGTTCAGTTTCATTCTGTGAGTTCCACAGCTTGACTAAATGTAGTAATTTCGCCTTACGCGACTTGTATTTTTTGTAGTTGTACAATTTCATCAGATGGTAATATGTAATCAATATTCTAAGCCGGTATCAAAGCACTCGAGAGAGAGAAATAAAAAATCAAAAACATCAACAACAAGCACATCTTAATTGTTGTCCAGATGGTTAGCTCTGTCCAGCCACAGACCATTTATCCTGGACTGCCAACTAGCTCTCTCTCCGCTCTTTCTCTCTATTACGAGGTAGCGGCCTCTCGCATTTAGGAACCTACGCTTACAAGCCTTTCAGAAATCAGGGGGACGTGATATCCGGTGTCGATTGTAAACATGGACGAAGTTGCCGAGGTAAGTTCTGAAAATGCTAAAATAAACTCAGCAAAAGTGCATATGGAACATGTTTTTCGATGAGTTTTGTTAAGTTTAGTTTGGAGTTTTGGAAAATCCAGTTCATTGTCACCTCCCATTGTCACAAATAACTGGAGCGTGCTTTCTTTTCACTGTCTTCGAATCGCTGGCCTTTCAAACCGGACGCGACGCGCCCCTGAAAGTCGAGAGTCGTAACCTCGAAGGGTCACGTGACGAGTTGGCGGTCCAGGCTATTTGGTCTTTGGTCCAGCATACCCAGCCGAGAATATCAAACAAGCACATCGTGTGCGAGAAAATAATGAACATCGCTAGTTGTATTCCCAGTTTTTGACCTTTCTCCGCTATAAAGAAATATTTGACTTTCTCTTGTTTTATACAATTAATCCTTTTTCTTTTTGAATAACAAAATCTTAACAGAAAGAGAAACTACTGTTACTGAAGTGGACATAGTTCGTGTTTTATTTCCAATTTAGCTGATGCTGGCATTTTCTTTCACATTACTTCCAATGGTAATTAACTTTTGTCTTTGCCCAATCTGTTCAGATGTCAGTGTCTGTCAATATTATCAGTCTTGAGTCCAAGAATGAAAAAATGATAAAAATGACAATCATTTCGGAGAAAATGATGGACACTGCAATGAAGTGTCTGTACGTACGAGAGGAGCAACCTTTATGGAAAGCAATAATAAGTCCCGCATTATTAAACACAAGTTATCAAGAAATATTACTTGCAGTCGACGCTCGATGATACATTCGCCCTTTACGTTTTACCCAAAGCCGATGTAACGAAAATCGATTTGGTAGTTTTGCGAAACTTTTCAAGGGAAGTAAATCTCTAATCTTCCAAACCTTCGTTCCTGCATACATCAGTCAAAAGCTTTGGAATGAAGAGATATGAAAGAAAAATGAAAGAAGAAAGATTTGAAAAAAGCAAGAGTTGGAAATTTTTGTTTCGTTCGATTGCTGCGAGATTCGCACCCGATGTATCCGGAATTTCGCACTGGCGCGCTACTGACTGCGCTGACGGGGCTAATCGACCTTTGGGGCAAAAAAGCTGAAACATTTACTTGGAGAATTACTCTTGAGTTTTCGAGCATGGTGAGCCGTAACCAATTCGTCGGTTCCCGAGCCGCTCCATTCGTAGTTTTTGTGCAACACGCGCGCTCTCTCGGTCTGACTGTTTGAGTTGCCTTTACTTTTGATGACTGTCCCTATTGCCCGTTAACTTTGTATTTCGGGAAAGCAAAATCAAACGACACTGACATCTAGCGTGACCGACGTAATGTTGGCACTACAAACACCGAAACGCATGCATTGACCAATCACCGAAGGGAACTGACGTTCTTTCACAAAAAAGATTTCCCTTCCGAGAGCTCCCTCTTGATTTTGAAGTTCTATGGTCAGTTTATTATATAAAGGGAAGCAACCGTTTGCAAAGGGCGTCGACATAGATACCGAGGAGTGTTGAAAGCTTGCATAATGATAGGCTTGTTGTTCCGTTGTCTTACTTAAAGGAGCTCGTGAAAGCTCTGCAACTATTGCTGCCGTTTTTGTAATTCAAGTTCCCCCAAATATTTGTTAACTTGGCAATCTAAAGAACGGAGAACAGAAGTAGGGGAAGGGGCAAGAATCGTGGCACCATTCATTTCTTTCTGTATTACATATAGAGAGAAAGAAAATTACGTTCACAAAAAGAAAATGATTTATGCCTATCGAATGTACAGAGAAAGAAAATCAAAGAATAACTGGACAAGTTAAAAGGGATAAAGCCGTCCTCAATCTTTGTGTGTGTGCGTGGGTGAGTGGGCTATGGCAAGGCAATATAAAGAATAGAGGAACAAACTAAATAGAACAAGAAATTCCTCTGATAGGAAAAACACCCCCGTCAAAGGGAAATAACCTTCTCAGTTGGTGGCAGTGAGAATGGTTATTTCCCTTTGACCAACGGGGGTGTCCGTCTATAAGTCGTTGTATAATTTTAATCCACCAATAACTCCCTAACCGTGTGTTTGACTGGTCCCAATTTTTGTAAGGACCGTCTCAGGAATGTATAGAACCTGTTCACCAAGTTTGGTGACGATCGGTCCGTTCATTCTTGAGATCTACTTGCGAACACAAACACACAAATACCGCCACAAACACACAAACACATCGAGTGAAACATATACACACCCCTATACCGGGGGTGTAATAATGGAGCGGCAGCGCAGAGAAAAGCCAATAATTTATGAAGATGAACTACAGTCAACAAAATCTCTGTGAGCTAATGAGATGTTTTCAGCTCAGTAAAGAAACGGGACGCATCGCATACAAGAAAACACAGAATCGAACGGAACGTATTACAGTATACTCCACACTGGTTTCGCAAAATGTTGTACTAAATGAGTGGGCGGTAGGTAATGGATGGTTTTGGCCTCTGTCGGGCAGTAGACTCCAAAAGTACACCCCCCCTCCCAACACCCACCTCTCTCCCCCACTACACTCACTCACCCTCGAAAAAAATGGAAAAGGAAAAAGCACACAAGAAAAATAATAACGGCAAAAAGAAGCCGACTGTCTGATTTGTGGGTTTTTTTTCAGAAGATAAAGCCTATCAACAATCAGTAGTAAAACATTGTTTTTCATCTTACCCCCCAAATCCCTAAGACATCTTCAGACTTCCAAGTTTGAATTGAACCAGTCAAAGAATGAAGTTGCAAGCTCACAGCAATGGAATACCTTTGCCCTTTGCAATACGAATAGAGTTGCCTGAGGATCATAATAACCGCAAGACTTTCAAAAACATTGCACTCTCAGCCAACATGATTATTGCAATATGTATATAATATATTCCTTAAGCCTGTCTAGAAATAACAAACCAAGTCATCTTAACCTTATCAAGGAACGGCTGCAAAAGATACAAACACAAAAACAACCCCCTGTTGATATATTATGTTCCTTTGGTTTTCGGTATGTAGACATAGACAAACCCAGATCGAGGCTTGTGGTCGTCGCGCTCAAGTGTGGAGCACGGACGTTACGATGTTTGGTAATGTATCTGAAAAACATTGAATACAAGTCATCCAACAAACTTACAAACGTGTTTGAGATTGTGAGCGTGCTTTACTAGCTCTTTTAACACCCCCCGAAACACAACCTCTTATTAAGATGGCATGATGAAATCGTTTACTTGTTGGGATAATATGACGCTCTAACCCTGCGTGTGAACTTGTCTTAAAATTAGATTATTTAAAGCCCCACTCCGCTTCACATGGTTTAGAAAACGATTTAAATCTTTTCACGAAAAAAGCAGTTCTAAACTGATGAAACACAATAGCTATAGAGCCTGCAACTACCTCTTATGAAGCATACACTCCATTCTCTTTTCCCTTCGATATAATATTAAACCGCGCGATATAACAATATATACGAAATAATAAGCTTACATCTTCAACCCTCGTTGTTTCAGATTCTCACTGTGTACACACACGCACGAACATACGCTCGCTCACAGGTGCGCATGAAGGCATGAACGCCTGCAAGGACGTACACACGCACGCACGCACGCAATCATGCAAACGTATGCATAAGGCCAACAAAAAAGTCTGTTTACGGTAACATAGGCAACAAAAAAATAGGGTTGGTATGTCGGGATTTTCTTTTTTTTCCCAAAAAACCATATTTTCAAGTTATTTTGGCAAAAAACAAAGACTTTTTTTTATTTTTTAAATTTTTTATTAATTTATTATTTTTTCTTTCTTCTCCCAAATGCCAAAAAACGCACACGATCCCAGATTTCGGCCAACAATTCAATACAGTCCTTAGCCGAGTTTCGTGCAGACTGAAAAACAGAAGTATGAGAATATATATCTTAATGACGCCGCATCTTTTGACACTTCCCTCGGCCCCCTCCCATTCCATTAACGATCCCAGTGACCGATATACAGATAATAGAGATATATGAAATGTATCCCATGAGGCCTGCAGTCGGAAAAGATACCATTTATAAATGACGGCATATAACTCCGTTTAACTTGTTTATAATTTACTTGACAAAACTACACTTACCATTTCTAACTATCCCGTACACTAATCTGAAAGACTGAAAGAAAAATTACCCTCACCCAGGTTTTCCTTTTGAACCCCCTATTCGATATTAGTTTTTTCACCTAATAATGGTACAGATTATTGTTTGAGAAACCCACGCTGTGACCAATTCGAGTTGGTGCAATAAATAAAATACAAAACTGGAAAATTAATGTTTGCATAGACTTCTGGTTTTGGGTGCTGATTTCTTTTTGTGTGATATTCCAAGACAGCTGTCAAATAGTATTGGGATAGAATGGATGGAAAAACTGTCTCTAATCGCCCCGAGAGCTCTGCAGTTCGTCTTGGGTGTTGTAATTATGTCACCAGACACCAAGAATACTGACCATAAGCGTTTAAGCGCTAGGTTATTCAAATTTGAAACGGCTAGGGTGGTATTTTAGGACTGGCATCTCTCCACTTCTCCCCCGCTGTCTCTGTTTTTCCGAGCTCGAATTTCACGTGCTATTGATAGAGGTACAGATCTGAAATCACCTAAATAGTACAGAGTTCGGTTTAGGGTTTGAACAGATGACATTACACACGAGGATTACCTTAGAATTAGTGTGAAGGCGTTCTAGTTTTCAAATATAAATGTTGTGTCAGAAAGTCTTCAAGACGTTATACATTCTGCAATGGACAGTGCGTTTGTTTAAGCTGTGTAATGCGTGTTAGCCCCGTACAGCACGAAATCTGCCGGCGTTTGCAAAATTACAGGTTTTACCTCCTGAATCCAACGGGTTTTAACGGCTTCGACAAATGCTTACCAAGCATGATTAAATAAAATGTGACAATGTGAGCACAGTTGGGTTGTTCTTAATGAAGTACTTTCTAAGAAGCCATTAGTGGCACGCACGCACACACACGCACACACACGCACACACACACGCACGCGCGCGCACACACACAAACACACATACACACACACACACACACACACACACACACACACACACACACACACACACACACACACACACACACACACACACACACACACACACATAATGTAGGCTAATATGGACGGAAAAGAACAGCAGCATGCGATCATCGCATGCATTTATGTCCAAAATGTACTCCCGCATTAGTCTCAATCCCCAGTGAAAAAAATATTCTTCGTGTATTCTCTCAGGGACGGGCAAAGGTGACATTACATGCCATTGCTAATATTTACTCAGCCCTTAGCCTGTAGCTTCTCCCTGGAAATAACGATCCCAGTTGTCTCAGGTTATATCAAACACACCCTAAGGTCTGAAAGATGAGCTTTCCTCCCGTTTTTGGAATCCGCTGGAGCTGAATGGGTCTTTTTACATTTAGTCAAGTTTTGACTAAATGTTTTAACGTAGAGGGGGGAATCGAGACGAGGGTCGTGGTGTATGTGCGTGTGTGTGTGTGTGTGTGTGTGTGTGTGTGTGTGTGTGTGTGTGTGTGTGTCTGTGTGTGTGTGTAGAGCGATTCAGACTAAACTACTGGACCGATCTTTATGAAATTTTACATGAGAATTCCTGGGTATGATATCCTTATACGTTTTTTTCATTTTGTTGATAAATGTCTTTGATGACGTCATATCCGGCTTTTCGTGAAAGTTGAGGCGGCACTGTCACGCCCTCATTTTTCAACCAAATTGGTTGAAATTTTGGTCAAGTAATCTTCGACAAAGCCCGGACTTCGGTATTGCATTTCAGCTTGGTGGCTTCAAAATTAATTAATGACTTTGGTCATTAAAAATCTGAAAATTGTAAAAAACATATTTTTTTTATAAAACGATCCACATTTACGTTCATCTTATTCTCCATCATTTGCTGATTCCAAAAACATATAAATATGTTATATTTGGATTAAAAACAAGCTCTGAAAATTAAATATATAAAAATTATTATCAAAATTAATTTGTCAAAATCAATTTAAAAACACTTTCACCTTATTTCTTGTCGGTTCCTGATTCCAAAAACATATAGATATGATATGTTTGGATTAAAAACACGCTCAGAAAGTTAAAACGAAGAGAGGTACAGAAAAGCGTGCTATCATTCTCAGCGCAACTACTACCCCGCTCTTCTTGTCAATTTCACTGCCTTTGCCGTGAGCGGTGGACTGACGATGCTACGAGTATACGGTCTTGCTGCGTTGCATTGCGTTCAGTTTCATTCTGTGAGTTCGACAGCTACTTGACTAAATGTTGTATTTTCGCCTTACGCGACTTGTTTGTACTTTTATTACTCATTTTCATTACTGGGTGGGGGTGGTGGGTCGCATAATTTAACCATATTTTTCTTACATTTGTTAACGTTTTCACACTAGATGAGTAAGAGTCAACTTCAATTGCATCCAAGAAGCAGTGTAAGCACTGCATTGCATTTTTTTTCATTTAGTTTCTATAGGTGAATTAAACTCGCGTGTCACGCAAATATGTCGACCAAAAACGGGAATGGTCATACCCTTGCCCATTGTACTGGAAGCTACTTTACAGCAGAAATTTGTCTCCAACTGAAATTGGTTTATTTGAAGGTTCAGATATTCAACCGCACCAGACAACATTTTAAAATCAGCTGAGACATGCAATGGTAAGAAAACAACTGACCTGAAGTGACCATAACGCACGTTTCATGCGGTGTCACATTCTGAAACGTGCGGGTTTTTTTTCTCTCAAACAAATCCACTCTATCAGATGGGGGAAAGGACTACTGGTATAAGTAGCTTATTATTGCAGATATTGAGATCCGAAGCCCAAAGCAACCATATTCAAACCTAATATACATCTAAACCACAATGAAAATTCCGTGTCACGCGCGAAACGTGCGTTATGATAACATTATTTGACAAAGTGTGTGTTCGTGTAGAACGATTAAGAGAAAACTACTGGACCGTTCTTTATTAAACTTAACATAAAAGTTCCTGAAAATAATATCAGCAGACGGTTTTTTTCTTAATTTTTTCGATAAATGGCTTTGATGACGTCATATTTGTTTTTTTGTGAAAGTTGAGGTCGCACTGTCACACCATCATTTTTTGATCAAATTGTATGACATTTTGGTCAAGCAATCTTCGACGATGCCCGGACTATGGGATTGCATTTCAACTTGGAAGCTAAACAATTAATTAATGAGTTTTGTCGGGGTTATAGCTCAGTTGGTAGCGCGCTGGATTTGTATTCAGTTGGCCGCTGTCAGCGCGAGTTTGATCCCAGGTTCGGCGGAAATTTATTTCACAGAGTCAACTTTGTGTGCAGACTCTCTTCGGTGTCCGAACCACCCCCCGTGTATACTGCATTGGGTGTGCACGTTAAAGATCCCACGATTGACAAAAGGGTCTTTCCTGGCAAAATTGCTTAGGCACAGTTAATAATTGTCTACCATACCCGTGTGACTTGGAATAAGGCCGTGAAAGGTAAATATGCGCCGACATGGCTGCAATCTACTGGCCGTATAAAATTTCATCTCACACGGCATCACTGCAGAGCGCCTAGAACTGTACCCACGGAATATGCGCGATATAAGCCTCATTGATTGAAAAATTAAGTAAATTCTAATTAAAATCAAAATTGTAGTAATCGATCCAAAAATGATTTCATTTTGTTCGTTATTATTTTCTCATTTTTAAAACCTAAGATAGATTTTGTTGGGTCAAAAACAAGCTCAGAAAGTTGAAAATAATGTACCTGTTAAGCGCTGGTCATGTTCAAAGTCACCCTGCCTTGCGGTGGATGTCCAAACAGCTTTTGTTTTACCTTTGTGTTAAAGTAGGATGTATGTGGAACATAAATAACCCAATTTGGATATGCTTCAAGCTGTTTAATTGTTTTACCTCTGATTTCCCCCTTCTGTGACCAGCAGCAAAGAAGAACCCTACAACATATTGTCCAACCGTCGTTGCTTCTGCCAAAATAATCGAGGTCTTTTACGTCCCACGGCGGTGACACGGGGTGTGATATGGATACCGTCTTTGAGTCAACACATAAAGTTGACCAGTGTCCCTCAAAGCCTGGATTAGAATCTGTGAACCGAGAATCGCAGGCGCAGTGTCCTACAGCTAACAACTGAGCAAGCAGATGGTTTAAACTGTTTTATTCAACGTTTGTGCATTATTTACAAAAAAACGCATATTGAGTAAACAACAACAAGCTAGCAGATCAACCAATTCTCACAGAACAGGAAGCATTCAGAAGCCTTTCCCCAGAAAAAGGAAATCCAGTAAAAATATCTTGTTTATGGTAGAGTACTGCTTGACCCTTTTCGACTTTTATCTTTCACATATCAATAGACATTCCTCTCAGCTAAAGATGTAACTGCTTGTTAAGCACGTCTCCTTCATCTTCTCATTCATCTTTGAGAAACAGGGAAAGATCACTATCAGCTTTGTGATATCAAATCCTCAGATTATTTAGCACTGACCCCGCAAACTTGAAACAAACGTAAATTTAAGTTAATCTAAAATTAATTCTGTCAGAAAAACGCGTGTAGGTGGGAATTGCGACACACGAACAATGACAGTGTAAAAAGGAGGCGAATGTAGAATAAATGGCTTCATTTTGGGCTTTGCTTTTTTGCAGTCCTAATATATCATAAAAGACAAAACAAAAGTCGGCCTTTCTAGGCCTTTTTTGCTTCTGGCATGCCATATTCTAGTAGATCAAATCAAAACAAACTAGCGTTACCCTAACTTGACCTTTTTTTGCTGTCCCATATTGTAGACGGCAAAATAAAAATCATCCTTTCTGGGATCGTTTTTTTCTTCTTCAGTAGTCCTACATTCTAGAAAATCAAGTCTACTCTCTCTAACGTCTTTTGATACGTTTTTTTCTCTGCGGTCCCACACTCTAGCAGACCAATAAATACCACCTTTTCTGAACCCTCCTTTTATCAGCACAGAGCCGTTATTATAAAAAAAAAGTGCGCAAAATCGACCTCTGTGCTCTCTCTTTCTCCCCCTTACCCCCACACACATTGCAAGCCGAGAAAAGGGCACGCACCCTGGGCGCGGTTGTTGACTGCCCAGCACCTACTCCTCCCGAGGTCGTCTAATTTGAGCAAGACGTCCAGTTCTTTTCTCCCGGGGAAGTGTCGGAGTCAATGGCTGGTAACACAATCAACATACAACTCCCATAAGACGCGACTGTCAGGGATCACTAAGTGATTGACAAGAATACTGAAGTGGTCCTGCCTGCTTCTCGCTCTACCACCCCCTCTTCGCCCACCCCCGGTCATCACAATTTACCTTCTTCCACCCTTTAGAGCAATTTAGCAAGATACAGTGTCGACGTGTTTAACGTTGAGTCGATTGGTAGCAAGCATCCCTCACGGAGACTATGGATTTGCGCCCTCAGTGTTGGTTCTGGTGCAAGTAGATCGTATACCTCTGGACAAGCGAGTTAATAACTTGTGCGGCTCGATTAAAAAAAATAAATGGAGACGAGGTGAGCTGTCAATGACACGTAACGTTATCAGATTTTGTGTAGAATTATCCTCTCGGAAAAAGAAACGACCGCGCATGTTTGCGATTGCCAATATTCACATAGAAATTGCATACAAAAGAAAGTACGGCGACGTTTTTTGTCATTCTTCAACACATATTTTGCACTAAGTCCATTGTCGTAAAGTATCCACGGAAAGGAAAAGAAGAAGAAGGAGGCGAAGAAATAAAAGTGCTTAAAGGGATGCAAGCTAGAATAGATATTGCGAGAGATTCCATTGAAACCCAACGTATTGCTCTAATTATTCTGTGAGATCATCGTTAGGGAGAAGAGTTGTTCACATCAAAGAGTAATGATGTCCTTGACATTTTTGCAGTTGTTTTTGTTTTGTTTTCATGCTGGTTTCATTTTTATTCTGAACAAAGGCATCTGGGTCTTTTGTGCAGAGAATGGTTCAAAAGATTCCAAAGAAGGCAATTGAAAAGCCTTTCATCCATTAATTAAGGGTTTGAGAGGACTTTATGTGTCTCACGGGTGATTTTCTTCTCGTGATTTCCGGCTTAAAGCTGATATACTGACCTCCTTGCCTAGATCTGGGTAACAAGAGTTTGTCTGTGTGACACGTGACCCCAGGTTTCTCTCGTGACTGCTATGCATGTACCTTGCTCAGGGTACGACAAATATAC
>NC_090246.1:60560154-60627654 GCF_037325665.1 Littorina saxatilis | reverse complement strand
CTAGCGTACTACCTAACCAACTCTTCATATGGGGACCATAATTCTACAAATTTGGTAATGTTACCAGAATTGAAACTGGAATATTTTTCTATTTCAAATTTCTTAAAAATATTTCTAACAGTGGCCTTGTCTCTTGTAACTTACTCTTATAAATATAAAACTTTGCAAACAAAATGATAAAATCCAAAACCACATCTACCTTAACATTGTTTATACACCCAAACAAAATAAATTCTTCTGTAAAAAGAACATTTGCGCGGTAAATACCACTTCTGTTTAACAAATCTTCCAAATCAGTCCAAAATTTCCGACTAAGCCGGCAGTACCAAAAAATATGGGAAATTGTTTCATTTTCAATTTTACAAAAGGCACAAAGGGGACTGTCAAGAATCTTTTGAACAAATAACCGGCTAGCAACACCAAGAATGCGGTGAAGCAATCTGGTCTGGAACCATCTTAACTGTGTGTCCTTAGTTGTTTTAAAACACTTATCAAAAATCTGTTTCCAGTTCAGGTTGTAAAAATACATATTCCATCTGTTCATGCCTGCAGGGTTATCATCAAATTTTGATTTCAAAAAGACTTCTTTAATTGCCTGTTTGCCTCTACAAATAATCTGCCAGGGTTTATAATCCCCAATCTGAAAACCATTTAACGAATCAATTTTTACTTTTCTCTGATATTTTCGTAAGGACTTAATCACTCCCTCATAGAATAAAAAGTTAGTTTGAACAAAAGGAAAATTTAACCTAAATTCTTCAAAGGTAAAGAAATTTCCATTTAAATGTAGCAACTGATGGACAAACACTACATCATTTTCAATCCATTCCTTATTTATTATTGTACCGTGGTCTCGTATAATGTTCAAATTGTAATGTATACATTCGGAAACAAAATCATTCACATTAATTACCTCGCTTAAGGAACAGCATTTCTTATAATGTTTCAAAAAATCCTTCCAAAAACTGTTACCACATCGTTTCATTAACACATTTACATACTCGGCACCCACTTTAAATATGTCTTTCATTCCAGGTATATCAAAAATAAGCTTTTTTTACATCAAATTCAAACATCTTTAATCTGCGAATCCAATTTATTTTTACTGATGCCACAAAAGTGTAAATGTCAATCATATTCAGACCACCATTGCAATAGGGTCTGCAAACGACATTACGCCGAATCTTTGCAGGTTTACCATTCCACAGGAAGAAATAAAAGGCTGCATTCACTTCTCGTAAAAAGTCTTCGGGTGGGTCTGGCAATACAGTTAATAAATAAATCAATTTTGAAAGGACCAAAGTTTTCAAAATTACAATTCTACCGAATGGTGTTAACTGTCTTCTGCTCCAATCGTTTAAAATTCTTTTAATCTCGTTTAATTTTCCTTCATAATTAATTTCCAGAATGTTGCCGGTGTTTGTCGAAAATTTGACTCCCAATACTTTAAAAATCCCAGGGTCCCAACAGAAGTTCATATCCCTCATATATCTTTCTTGTGAATTTCGCTTTCTTCCAATCCAGACAATTTGAGTTTTTTCATTGTTTATCTTTAATCCGGAAAATGTAGAAAACTTCTGTAAAGTTTTAACACATTCAACAAACGATTCCTTACTGCCATCCAAATAAAGAGTTGTATCGTCCGCAAATTGAGACAATAACACTTCCTCTTTATTCAATTTCAATCCTTTTATCACAGAATTATTACGTAACATTAATGATAGTATCTCGGAACATATTAAATACAAATATGGTGAGAGTCTATCGCCTTGTCGGAAGCCTCTTCTTATATTAAACCAACCAGAATATTGGCCATTTACAGTAACACATGTCTGTATATCTTGATAAAAAACTCGTATCCACTGTTTTACATCGTTTCCAAAATTAAAAAAATCCAATGCCTTTTGTAAAAAAGGCCAGGACACACTGTCGAACGCCTTTTCAAAATCAATTGCAAGCAGCAAACCTGGTATATTTTCTCTTTCAGTAAACATCAACACATCATACAGAAAACGTATATTATCCCCGATAAATCTTCCTTTCATAAAACCTGTTTGGTGTTCACTAATAATCTTAGGTAACATTATTTTCAATCTATTCGCAATACAGGATGAACACATTTTATAGGATATGTTAAGCAGGGATATTGGCCGCCAGTTCTTAATAAATTGTTTTGGCTTGTCTTGTTTCGGAATGCATGTAATAATGCCTTGTTTCTGTGTAACGGACAATTCTCCACATTGAAATCCAGCATTTGCAGAACGTAGCAGAAATAATCCAATATCCTGGAAGAAAAATTTATAAAATTCTGTTGTAACCCGTCAGGTCCTGGGCTTGTTCCGTTTTTCATTTTCCGTAATGCTGTGCACATTTCAGTATAGGTAAGATTCCCCTCAATATTATCTCTGTCTTCATTTGTCAAAACGGGATGTGTTTTTTCCATAAGTAGTTCCTGTAAATCAACGTCTTCTGTTGGTTGCCGATTATACAAATCTTCGTAAAACTGTTTCACTTTTTGCAAAATCTGTCTGTGTTCAAAAATTAATTCACCAGTGTCGCCATTTTGCAAAAAACTCATAACTCATTTTTTTTCTTCTGAAATAAGCTGCGTGGATTTGATGAACATTATAGAGAATCTTAGCCCCCGGCCGTCCCTATTTTTTCTCTCTCGTAAAATTGATGTCGACAGAAACTTGAGATGTGTTTCGTCCGTTCATCCATTTACTTTAGCATTCCAGTCTTTTTCTCCAACGTTTAAATTGTTCTGTCACCATGTTTGCTCCCCTTTCTCGCAACGAACAGTTCGAATTTCGCATCCATGGCTTCCCGTGGCACCACGGGAGGTCGTGCGGCTATTTCCGTTTACGTTAGTCACGTTAGCCAAGACTTGTGTCGCTGGTGCACGTTGCATTTGGTCAAGTAAGAGAGAGAGAGAGAGAGAGAGAGAGAGAGAGAGAGAGAGAGAGAGAGAGAGAGAGAGAGAGAGAGAGAGAGAGAGCGCTCACACATACACACACACACACACACACACACACGCGCGCGCGCAGACAGGCAGACAGACAGACAGACAGACAGACAGACAGACACACAGACACAGACACAGACACACACAGACACAGACACAGACACACACACACACACACACACACACACACACACACACACACACACACACACACACACACACACACACAGTTAAATGTCTCCAAAAACCTCAGTAGCCTTTGGTTTGATTATGTTAACGGAATTTCATATTTGTATACGTTCCTGTCATGTACGTGTTACCAGCATAACATGCACACGACCGATAAACATCAGTATAGATCGGACACAACAACACAGACTACAACATACCTAATAATGAGCACACGAGGTATTGTTAAACAGTGAAGCGCTTTGTCAATGTTTGGATAAAAACAGAAAGAAACCAGTGTTGAGATAATTAACAACACTCGTGTCCTTTTTCCGAGAAAGAAGTACAGAACCCCGAGCAAGAATGAGGAAGAAATACAAGTTGTGTGTTCGGCAAAATTAAATACATCCCTGTCAGGAAAGCACAGGAACGGGCTAGACGCGTTGTTGGCTGTATGTTCGCCTGTTTGTTATGAGTAAATATTACCAGCGAAAATTGAGGAACAAAAACATCTAGGTTTCGGTAAATACACGAAGACTTAAGGTTTTCTAAAGTGTTGCTTTGTCAATCTCGATTTAAAGGAAAATCATTACCCTGGTTTTCATTACAACATTCTTGAGTACATATTCATGTCACTGTCCCGTCGCGATATAACCCTTCGTGGTTGAAAACGACGTTAAACACCAAATAAAGAAAGAAACATTTCACTGTTTGTACTCTGTTGATGTAAGCTTTGGGCAGGAGCAGTCTCCGTATGATGAGACCTTGAGTCTCTTTTTGTGTCTCTTTCGTCAGTCAAATTGTATGAATTGCTACCAGCTACAGACAACGAAAACTTTGCCTTTGGTCTTAAACTTAATTAAAGATTACGTGCTACAAACAGAGACGATACAATCTGTCCAGTCTCTTCCGGATCCTTTGGACAATTGTCTCGAGTTAGCGGCATTGTAAAGTTAATTTTGATGATTTAAAAAAACAAACTTTTTCTTTTGTTTTTTTGTTGAGACAATATCGAGCAACAACGAAACCTGTGCGAATGTGTCGTTTCTGTGCTTGCATTAATAAACCTTTAAAGACTCTTTCAGTTGACTTGGTTAAAATCAATCTCACTTTCTACCTCCTGTCTGCGCTTTTTGAAGTCTTCGATTTATTTTATTTATCTATTTATTTTATTTACGAGGATTTATGTTGCGCACGTATCTCACCACACAAGGCGACTCAAGGCGCATGTTACCTATTAATGCCGTGTGAGATGGAATTTTTTACACAATATATCACGCATTCACATCGGCCAGTAGATCAACAGCTTATAGGCGCTGCATCCACCTTTCACCAGCTGATTTATTGCCTGTGTTTGCGAGCCATTTCAGAGCTCATTTGTCAGAGTTTAACAAGCATCTTCAACAGCCATTACGATTTATAACCAGTCGATTCGCGTTCTTGATCAAAGTGTGAAAAACGGTTTGACATGCATGCGACATGGCTAGCCCTTTGTGTCACAATGCGCGCGCTCCAAGGCATGACATAGACATGAATAAGTGGAGTACTCATCCACAGCGAATGAAAGCCGTTCTTTTCGCAATTAAAGAGTACTTGCGCACTGACATCTTCAGAAATAAATGCCAATGCCAAATCAAAGAGGGCACAATTGACACAAACGTTCGGTTTGAGAGAAGAATAAGTATTAGTTACTTTCTATCTCCTTTGTTGGAAAAGGTTCCAGTTTCTATTTTTAGAAACAAAGGACCTGACTGCCCTGAGGGATATTGGTCCCTTTACTTATTTAGAAGAACTTGCTTTGCTTTTTTTTTAAAAACTTCAAAGACACATGTTATTGGCGGAAAGATCCGGTTGTAGGCTGAGAATATAATTATAGACTCTTGCAATCGTTTCAAAACCTATACATCTGTATGGTAAGCAGAATATATATTCATGGTGCATGCAACAGTTGCTTTGTATTTATATGCGTTTACTCCACGTTGAGAATACATATACGAGCGTAAGACAACACAAAAATGCACACACAACAGGTCGACACGACTTTGTTTGCATTGGCATTTTTGCAATTCAAGTAAACGTCTTTCATAAGCGAATTTTATTTACGCTGAGAGCATTAAAACATCAATAATTTTCTCACTTATTTTGAGTACGCATAAACCATTCTTTCTTAAACGGAAAAAACTCCGTCTTTTACGTAAAGTCTGCTCTTCGGCTTAAAAAATAAAAACTTCAAATCGTGGGGCAGAGATTCATAGACATTACTCAGAATTATAGGGTCAACGCTCCGCAATGAAAATGTATTATTATAGCCGACAGTTATTAAGATTCATGATATAAATGACATTCAAATCTTGGCTTTAGGATGAGAACTTAAGCCTAGGACTAGACTATAAGGTTGAAATTTATGGCTAAGTATCAGGTCTGAAAATGGGATTGTGGATGGCGATAGAGGGCAGGGGCGGAGCAGTTAAGCCAGAGGGGGGGGGGGGGGGGGGGGGGTTACAACCTGGGGTCCAGGGGTAGATCCCTTGTGGGGTACATGGGCAAGGCCTGGTTGGGGGGTCTGGGGGAGTTTTAGCTATTTTATGAACAATTTATGGCTTATCCTTGATTTTAAACATGATCAACTGGTGTCAGCAGCCACTCATTATTTCTTTTAAAGTTAATATTAATTGTTTTGTTGACAGCCGGGGGGGGGGGGGTTCTGAAACCCTGTAACCCCCCCCTAATCCGCCCCTGGAGGGGGACGCATACACGAAACTCGTCGAAGTATTAACAAAAGAGAGATAGTAGTAAACTGAACCAGAGAGATTGGGGTGGTATAATGGGAGGGATATAAAACTACTCCCCAACCCACCTACACCAGTGATAGTATGGTCACTAATAATGTCAAGAAAGTTTCAATGCAGAAATATGTAATCCGTGTCTGGCACAATTCTTTGCTTTGTATATATATATATATATATATATATATATATATATATATATATATATATATATATATATATATATATATATACCGAGCAACAAAAGAAACGCGAATTATTTTTCGATATTTTGATTTTAAAAAACGCAGTTAATCTG
Source organism: Littorina saxatilis (assembly GCF_037325665.1). Taxonomy (NCBI): domain Eukaryota; kingdom Metazoa; phylum Mollusca; class Gastropoda; order Littorinimorpha; family Littorinidae; genus Littorina; species Littorina saxatilis. The sequence continues at coordinate 60,621,437 of NC_090246.1, read as the reverse complement.
AGAGTGACAATTTTCGGGATATAGATGCCCTATGCAGTCTCATGTGTAACAAAGCTGTTGTGTGAATATTTTCCCATTGCTGCTGTCTCAACGCACGGGACAAGCAGTTTCCACGTGAAACACATGATGCGCGCTTACAGCACGTGCAAGCGAGTAGGGGAAACCTCATGTATGAGATGTGTTCACTGATGCATTAGTAATAAAAAGAGACCATGGCACGCTTACTGCCAGTCTAACTTTTGACAGAGTCAAGAGGCCAAGATTGACACCAGAACAACGCGAGAGGGCAGTGGGTCGATTATCGGCTGGTGATGACCCAGAAGCGGTAGCAGTCGCTTTCAATGTGCATCTCTGCCGTGTGCTGACAAAACCGAGTAAGTCCATTTTTTTCAAAAATGATATTTTTTGTTCATCAAAGCTTAGAAATTAAGGCGCACCTTATGTGTAAATTGTGACTTTGTGAAATAAATAGATAAGGAGATATAAAAAAGTAAGTCCACACCTTAAAAACTGTTTAAAGTACATCTGCCATGTGCTGACAAAACCGAGTAAGTCCATTTTTTCCCAAAAATGATATCTTTTTGTTCATCAAAACTAAGAAATCAAGAAGCAGCCTGTGTGTAAATTTTGACTTTGTAAAATAAATAGATAAGGAGATATAGAAAAGTAAGTCCACAACTTCAAACATTTCTCCAAAAAAATTACATGTCAATTTGCTGGTAAAACCAAGTAAGTCCATCCACCAATCACAAGAGCCTTTATGACGCTATAACCAATCAGAATGCAATGTTTTTGCCAGTATGACGTCAAAGTCAATCCGAATATTCTTGCGGCATTTTACTTGTTAGTAGGGGTGCTAGTTTTGGTGCAAGCATGGCTGCTAAAGAAGAAGTGTTGTCAAGATAAATGACAAAACAGTGAAAATAACGTTAACATTACGAATTTGCACAAGATGGAGAGAGAGAGAGAGAGAGAGAGAGAGAGAGAGAGAGAGAGAGAGAGAGAGAGAGAGAGAGAGAGAGAGAGAGAGACTAAACAGGGAGAGAGTGAGAGAGGGGAAAGAAATCAGGGTCGAGGGGGGGGGGGTGGAGGGAGAGAGAGAAATAAAGGGAAAGAGGAATTAGGGAAGGAGGAAGAGAGTAAGAGGGAGAGAGATAGCGAGAGAGGTTGGGAGGGATAGAAAGAGAGATGGAGGGAGGAAAAGAGAGAGATAGGGAGGGATAGAGGGAGGGAGAGAGAGAGAGAGAGAGAGACAAGGATCGTCAGGAGTATTATATATAGATAGAGAAGAAAAATGTTTAAAATAAAACGTCATAAGGTGACGTCATTATGTCTCGCCTTTTCGAAAGAGGTCATTTGTGTGTTCTAAACTTTAAATGACGTCATTTGTGAGTTCTAAACTTAAAATGACGTATTTTCTGTATGGGTCGTCTGACAAGAATTTTAAAACTATCATTATAGGAAAATTGGGAACCCCTTGGACTTACTTGGTTTTGTCAAAACATTCATGCACACTTAAAAAGTTGTTTTTGGTTGTGGACTTACTTGTTCATATCTGCTTATCTAAGCACTCTAAAAAGTAGAAATTAGCATACAAGATGCGCATTGATTTTTTTCTTTTTGATGGACAAAAAATATTTTGAAAAAAAAAAGACTTACCAAAGCGGAAGGTCGTGGGTTCGAATCCCGGCCGCACCTGACGGGTAATTAAGGTGAAGATTTTACCGATATCCCAGGTCAACTTACGTGCAGGCCTGCTGGTGCCTTATCACCCTTCGTGTGTACACGCAAGCACAAGACCAAGTGCGCACGGAAAAGATTGTGCAGTCCAAAGCAGAGTTCGGTGGGTTATAGAAACACGAAAATACCCAGCATGCTTTCACCGAAAACGGCGTATGGCTGCCTAAATGGTTTTGTAAAAACGGTCATCCACGTACAAATCCACTCGTGCAAAAGCACACGTGTACGTGGGAGTTTCAGCCCACGAACGCAAAAGAACAAGAAGAAGCAGAACTAAAACGCCTTTACAAAAATTGCGTCCTCGTTGTTAAAACCCGTCAATCGGGACAGTGAATGTTTCCGTACCATGTCCACACGGCACCTGAATTGCTTAATATCAAGTCAAACGTAACACATCTATAAATAGATTCAGGAAACATTGACACCTGCAATAAAATCACTTTCGTGCCTGTGCTAGCATTTTAATGTCCAGAAATATTTCGTAATAACAATTTCAAGAAACGATTTTTAAGACATCAAACCCGGGTAAATAGTGTTTGATTTGTATTTCAAATAATGTGATTTAAGGCTGTAACTATAGTAGTAACCGTACCACCCAAACTTACAACAACAAAACATTACCGGAACAAAAAAACATGCTGTGTAGGTTAAACAATTGTACGTGAATAATATGTATTTTAGCAAATCGCCGCAATCTGATATGCTCATCATTCTCCAAGGCACTCAAACTAACACTCACGTACACAGTCATACACAAGAACCATCTTTTATTCTTGACTGGACATAGTCCTTAGATCAAGACTGGTTTTAATCAGAACAAACACACAAACGCACACATTGTTACAGGTTCGCTTCGAAAGTATCTGTGAGAATCGTACCGAAATGAGCCAGAGCGTTGTTCAGAGATCAAATAAGCAAAGGGAAGTAAGCGCTCTATAATTATGCACACGACATGTGTAATAGAGTAAGCGAGAGTTATACGGAACGTTTCTCCTGGCACCTGAGAGAATAACGCATTGAAATGAACAAGCGACTTTCATCCTCAAAAAAAGCACTACTTTTTCTTCCAAATGTTTTGACAAAACCAAGTAAGTCCACTTGCTTAGATCTGTCAAATTTTTTAGATCTGATATAATGGAAAAAAGTGACAAAACCAAGTAAGTCCACAAAATGCCCAACAAAACAAAAACCATCCATCAGATCATTATCAAACTCGGGTTGTAAACGTACAATAATGCTATTTATCTTATTATCTCTGTAGATTGATCAAGATAATCGTCACTTTTGAGAAATGTAATAAAACAGAAAAAGTCGTTTATCTCAGAACTAGCTTCAGTGGACTTACTCGGTTTTGTCAGCACACGGCAGATCTGTCAACAGTATATCGCGCATATCGCCTTCAGCAACGTTTTGTCAACACTGGAAGCACTGCTGATACACAACGAAGTGGAAGACCTCGCGTTACCACACAGAAACAAGATCGCCAGATCCTGCGTCATCATTTGAGAAACCGATTCCATACAGCCAATGAAACAGCCAGGAACACCGTCGGTAACCACCAGAGACTCATCAGTGGCCAGATAATACGCCGAAGACTTGCTGAGCGAGACCTCCAAAACTGCCGTCCAGCTAGAGGACCAGTCCTCACTCAAAGACATCGCATGGCGCGCCAGCAGTGGGCCCAGGATCACATCAACTGGAACAGGAGACAATGGCGAAACATTCTGTTCACCGATGAGAGCCGTTTCTGCATTAGTCATGTTGATGGGCGTGTCAGAGTGTGGCGAAGAAGAGGTGAACGCTATGCTGATGACTGCGTCATGGAACACAATGCCCAGGGTGGACCAAACATCATGGTCTGAGGTGGAATCGGCCTCAACCAATCCCTGGGACCTGTGTGTTTCAACAATCTTGGTCCTGGTCGGGGAAACGGCATCACAGCACAGCGTTATATTGACCAGATCCTACAGCCACATGTTGTGCCTTTTTTCCAGGCGCGCAGAAACTGTGTTCTGCAGCAAGACAACGCTCGCCCGCACACAGCCAGGGTCACCCAGGCCTTCCTGCAGCACAATAACATCGACATCATGGCCTGGCCCGCCCTCAGCCCAGATTTGAATCCTATTGAACATTTCTGTGACCAACTTCAAAGAAAGGTCAACCAGTTACGCCCAGGACCAAGAACTGCCGCAGAACTGCGTCAGGCCCTTATCCATGCCTGGTGCAACATCCCGAGAGACGCCATCAACCGACTCATTCACTCCATGAGGCGCCGCTGCCAGGCCGTCATCAACGTCCATGGGGGTCACACACCGTACTGACCATCTGCAGAGGCTCCCTTTGCCCGTGGCAGCAAAAGACTATGCCATAGCCAAGAACAGTGTGCGAGGAACATACCACCGTGATTTTGATTTGTTTCGATGTTACGTTTATGAGAAATGACATTTTTAAATTGTGATTAAACGTTTTTCTGGAGAAAATTCGCGTTTCTTTTGTTGCTCGGTATATATATACACATACACGTTTCTCTGATTTCTTTTTATTCAACAGAAATCTAGAAAAGCTAGTTGATAACGTTGAATCATAGAAAAAACGAAACGTTCACGAATAGGTCGACCTGTTGGTCTCTGAAGTGGACATACATACACACAATTAATGAGACCATGCCTACTCACCTAAGTTCTTTCATCACACTCGTAATTATGTGAATGTCTATCCACTTAACTACAAAGAGCATAAGGCCTACCTACTCGAGATTTATTTATTTATGTTTGATCTTGCAACGTTAAAGGTTCATCCGTTTCGTATTTCCTCTTCAACAGAGAAATGCTTCAAAAAGTGTTTAACGGGAATGATTCAACCTTACAAAAGTTAAAATCATTTTTTTAATAAAGTTTTCAGGATTGTGAAAGACTAGTTGAGATTTGTTTGGAAACAAAACTGATCTGAACCACTCCTTCCTTCAAAATGTAAAATAAAATAAAGTAGGATGTTTCTGTATCACCAATATTTTGCTTCCACATCGAATAAGATACGCAAAAGTCCGTGTTGTTGGACACCGGATAATCCATGTAATCTTTTTGTGACTATTTTCATACCTAAACAAAGTTCCTTCTGTCCCTTTCCACCCACACTGTTGTTTTCGACATTTTCTGGCTGTACATTTGAAGTGCTAGGACACTACTCACTCTCGAAAGAAGATATTGTCGCGCTCCTTTCTATAAAAAAACCACCCGCCCCCCTTCATCCCACTCCCTCCGTTCCTGCCCAGTTATTCCCCCTGAGGAAGCTTACTTGTATTAAAGGATCTCTATTAGGCCAGGTTCTTCTCAACAAACCGATCATATTTTTGGGAGTTATTTTTGGTGGGTAATCTCTTTCGTTAAAAAACAACAATAAAGCTGAGTGTTTTGAAAATTGTTATTCTGTTTGTTTCCTTTTTTTTCTTTTCTTTTTTTTCTGACCAACCGATTCTTGAATAGTTTTCCCTCTTGGAGGTGTGTGTGTATGTGTGTGTGTGTGTGTGTGTGTGTGTGTGTGTGTGTGTGTATGCGTTTGTATATATGTGTGTGTGTGTACGTGTGTGTGTACGTGTGTGTGTGTGTGTGTGTATGCGTTTGTATATATGTGTGTGTGTGTGTGTGTGTGTGTATGTGTGTGTGTGTGTGTTCGTGTGTTGCCAAAGCTATTTTCAGAGATCGTGATAACGTTTTTTGTGTGTGGCGGCAGCATGTAATAGGGACACCCTGCAATGCTTTTTCTCACCCATCTTCTGCCTGACTTCCAGTGCACAGGATTGTCATCAACGACACTATTGTTCGGCGGCAACTTTTCCATTCTGTGTCCTCCTTTCGGCCCCGCCCCGCCACACCCATATTGGGTCTAAAAGCACTTTCAGTTCAAAGAATTTTCACACAATGATAATTCGTTTGATGACATCCCCTTCCTCCCCAGCCAGAACTCTAACACTCCCCCAACACTGTCGCCCCCCCCCCTACCTCACGAGGTGGGGTGAGGGAGAGGCCCGAATGTTTTCAGCGATAGAACAATAAAGTAATGAAAATGAAAATAAAATTACCACGAAACTCGGAAATCGTCTCCATACAAACTATGTCTTCGTTACCATATATCACGTGCAGCCCTTCCTCTCGTCTCCCTCTCTCTCTCTCTCTCTCTCTCTCTCTCTTTATCTCTCTCTCTTTCTCTCTTTATCTCTCTCTCTCTCTTTATCTCTCTCTCTCTCTCTTTATCTCTCCCTCTCTCTCTCTCTTTATCTCTCTCTCTCTTTATCTCTCTCTCTTTCTCTCTCTGTCTGTCTGTCTGTCTGTCTGTCTGTCTGTCTGTCTGTCTGTCTGTCTCTCTCTCTCTCTCTCTCTCTCTCTCTCTCACAGACTCAGACAGAACAACAGCCACACAGACGGACCGACAGACATTCAGTTGTACACCCTTTCTCACTCTGCTAATATGACATCTCAGCGGAGTCTTTCAACATAGACGACGGCTTAATATGCACAGCACGAGCAGCCAGAATGACAGGAAAGAGAGACAAGTAGGAAGGTACACACAAACACAATACAGTTCTCTGACATTTTACAAGCTATAATTTTAAACCTGTTTGGAGTTCGTGCCGGCGGGGATCGTTCAGCTATTCTGCGTGGAGTGTTCAACTCACGACAAAAAAGGCTGTTCGATCCTCGTGCGCTTCTTTTCCCGTGTACAGTTTATATTTCAACGAAACTGCACTTAATCTGTTCTTAGTATAGACCATCAAGGGCAGGCATGGGACGGAAATTAAGTTTTTGTTTCTTTGGCAAGCTTTTCAAGTTTTGTTCTTGATAAACATCCTCAGAAAAAGTGTTTTTTGTCCTTGAGTGATATTTGAATGAATTATGGGTCAAAATGGAGTTTTTTTGCACTTAAAAAAAACTAAAAAACATGTCGTTTTGGGGACAGATTCATCTTCCAGAAAAATAAAGACAGAACTTTATTGTATGTTGTACTTTATTCTAGGACCTGGAAAGAACGTCCATGTTCGTGGCATCCTCCGGATTCCGAGCCTGACACAACCGTCGTACGAAGAAGAAGAAGTACTTTATTCTAAACAGGTCCCCTAATGCAACAAATTTATATACAGATTTTATTTTCTGGGTAAATATCTTAGGCACAAAATACATTTCCGAAAAATGCGCACGTTTTTGTACTTTGACAGAATTTCCACAATCATTCCTTGGTAATTTTTAAAATGTCGAGCTCTGTTACTGGACAAAGGCACCATTTCTTGTGAGAAAACTTAAAAGAGCAAGCAGATTGGACAGTTAGTCTAGAAGTTGAATATGTCCCACTGATGGCACGGATGCTCAAAAACCGATTATGAAATAACAGCGTCAACAGTTTTCAAAATGGTGTCAAATGTTAAAACAATTCCTTAATTGCAAGGAAGATGTTGACAATGACAAAATGACATTGCACAATGATACTATGGTGTTCAAGGTACCTGAAATGCTGTAAATCATAAACACGTTTTTGAACCAAAATGCCGTGCCATCTATGACAGGAGTTTTTCCGCCTGAAATTGCACATTAACGCATACACACACATTCATTTTACTTTTCACATTGATCTGTTTGGACAAACTTATCATATCGAGGTTTTGAATGCACTTGACAATTTCCCCTACGGAAATGAACTTGTGACTGAGCGTGTATAACGTACTGTGCTTCGATTGACTAGTTGCTGTAACTGCGTTCATGTTTCATTGAACTATTGTTTTTCTTCAATAAAACGAATTTACAATACACATTGTCATCATTTTCACGAGTTTTCATTCACATGCACCTGGGAAATAAATCTCATGTTCCCCGTGGAATAAATCCCCGGTTACCATAGTTGCAGGAAGCCCTATTACATGGATAATCAAAAGCAAACCCAATAGAAACGCTCAAGGATTCTTCGGCTCTTTTCATTGGCGTTTCCCCAGACGTAAACAGACGACAAGACACTGCTTTGCAAAGTTCCAAAAACCAACTGGCAAACTGGCAAAAGTAAACAAAAAAACACAAAACTACTTCAATAAATTCGTCACAAACAAATGAAACCTACCGATATGTTATGTCTTCTTACAAAGTCACGGAGTGCGTGTATCTGTGTTTCGATACACAGACGTTCGGAGAAACACGAACGTCAAGTTCAAGTAAAACGACACCTGACACACACATTGTGACCCGTGCACAAGACGTTGTATCGATAAACGAAGCACAAGTAAGAAACAATAATAAAAGCAAAGAAAATAGCAACACGATATGCAAACATCTAACAAAGCCGAGCAAGCAGAATGACAGGTCTAATGAAAAACAAAGAGGTACCGAGTCGGAAACAAGATCGCGATTCTTTCCTTCGCTGCACGACGCAAATCTTCTGTGACCTTTGACCAAACGTAGCTTCCACATTCGATCACCGTGCTCAGCTTAATATTTACAACAGAAAGCCGAGGGGGTGGAATACCGAGATGAACCTACAGAAATGTGCATCCTCAAACCTGACATATTCATCCCAACTCATTTAATGAACTCAAAAACACAGAAAGTTGCTTTCACACGCAATCTTTGATTGCCAGTGGTTATCAAACCGGGACCCGTGTGGTTATCAGCACGGGACCCGTGTTTCAAAGCATGGCTCTCTGAGTTGATTGTGCACTTGTTTTCTCACTACCAAAATGATGACAAAAACGATGTTTGATGGTTTGTTGACAGACCAGCTTTTTTGTCGGTCCTCGGGGGGGGGGGGGGGGGGGGCATATCGACTTTTGTTTCATATTTATTGACCGCGGCCTTCGGCCTTGGTCAATAAATATGAAACAAAAGACGATATGCTCCCCCTCGGACAGACAAAAAAGCTGGTCTGTCAACAACCCATCAAACATCTTATAATATCACACGATCACGTTGGACACTGCCACTCCTGGCAGACCTTGTAAAATTTTATTTTTTTTGCCATGACATTGTCGCCATACACTTTCCAGTGACAAATAAACAAGCGTAGAAAGTCTGCAAAAGGAGGCTGCCTGTCACAGTCAGGGTTGTGACTCCCGGCTACGTCTGAGGAAATCATATTGCTCGAATAGATTTGTCTGTGATGGTAAAAGAGTTATCGTAGAGGTGTTGACCTCAATTTTTGAAGAGTAAGCTCGTGTACGTGTATGTTCGGGGGAGGGGCAACGTTGAGAGAAAGAGAGAGAGAGAGAGAGAGAGAGAGAGAGAGAGAGAGAGAGAGAGAGAGAGAGAGAGAGAGAGAGAGAGAGAGAGACGGACGGACAAACAGACCGAGAGAGACAGAGACAAGGAGACAGACATAGAGCGTTGGACAGACATAGAGAGAAAGAACTTGATGCTGCATTAATAAGGGAAAGACAAATTAACAACAACAATAACATGACTCCGAGCGATGTCTGAGTAAATCATAGACTTTAAGGTGCTAAAATAGATTTATCAGCGATGGTAAAAGCGTTTTACTGGGGGTGCTTGCGAGGGTATGTGCGGGGGAGTGGCAATCAGAGAGAGAGAGAGAGAGAGAGAGAGAGAGAGAGAGAGAGAGAGAGAGAGAGAGAGAGAGAGAGAGAGAGAGACAGACAGAGAGAGAGAGAGAGAAACAAGGAGAGAGAAAGATGGACAGACAGACAGACAGAGACAAAAAGACAGAAGCCAGCCTTTTGCAGCCATGACTCCAGGATATCTCGGACTGTCGGACTGCCATGACAGGGAAGTCAGACAGGTCAAAATAACAACAACAATCAGGGCCGGACTAGGCGAAGAGGAGGGGGGGGGGGGTTGCCAGTGGTGGTCCAGGGGGATGTTCCCCCTGGCGGGGTCAAGGGGCAGAGCCCCTTGTGGGGGTCAGGGGGCGAAGCCCCCTGAAGCTGATGGGTAGGTCATATTTTGAGATAGGAAAATGGTCGCTCCTTGCATGAAACGGCATAAAATAAACAATAATAAAAATTTTTTTTTAATAAGTGAGGTACATGTTTAGGCTAGGGGGTGCGGGGGTTGCGCAACCCCCATAACCCCCCCGGTAGTCCGGCCCTGACAATAACACAACGAAGCATCTCAGTTACTAAGCAACGTAGATGATTATGTTGGGTGAGAGACCTACAACAGTCTCGAACTCCACCATACTAGCCGTGAAAAACCTGACCCCGGAAATGTAATAAATCCCTCAAGCCCACTTTTCTGCCCCCAAAATAGCAAAGGTCTTATAATCTTCCCAGGGTTCCCTGCTATATCCTTTCATCTTGTTCTCATCATTCCCCGAAACGAGTAATTGCACTGTCAGAAATGGACGTCATTATTCCTCCTTCCTGATCGCATCTTAGGCAATGGTAATCCGACCTTATTCTCTTAAACTCAAAGCTGTAGGATAGGATATGCAGGGGCGGATCACATCATTTTTAAGGAGGGGGGAGGGGGGGTCCAAATTTCTTTTGGGGACAATTCGATGACGCGAAGCGTTTAGTTGAGAGCGCGAAAATGTGGATAAAAACAAGGAAAATGGAGCAATGGTGCAATCGGAGACATGAAATGTCCCCCCAATTTCCCCCAATACACCTTCCCAAAAGTAAATGTTTGTTTGTTTGTTTGTTTGTTTGCTTAACGCCCAGCCGACCACGAAGGGCCATATCAGGGCGGTGCTGGTTTGACATATAACGTGCGCCACACACAAGACAGAAGTCGCAGCACAGGCTTCATGTCTCACCCAGTCACATTATTCTGACACCGGACCAACCAGTCCCAAAAGTAAATTTAAGAAGACAAATTTGGATCAAAACAAGAACAACTGACCGATCTTGTGTAACCTGAGCAAGCAAATTACCCAACTACTTTCCAAACCCGTCATTTAGAAGACAATTAAAGGCACACGCGGGGAAAAAAATTGATAAAAATCAAGGAAAATGGAGCAATCTGGTGCAATCTGAGCCATCAGTTTGTTATTGTTTTCAAAACATTTTTTTTCGCTTTTAATTTTTAGGCTAGGGGAGGGGGGGGAAGGGGGTGGGGGGTTCGGCCCCCCACCTCCCCCCACCCCTGGATCCGCCCCTGATATGTACTATGTTTATGTTGAATGCTGTGAACAAAATCGGTAGAAAATTCAGGCCTGCAGATACGTTCAGATCCAAGTTGATAAGGCCTTAGACTCATAAGATAGATAGGTAGATATAAGTAGAGGTTACATGCCGAGTCTCAGTGATTATCAAAAATAATGGTCGAAGTTTGCGGATCATGAAAAATGCGAGCTTCAGCGAGCTTTTTCATGACAGCGAACTGAGACCATTATTTTTAATAATCACTGAGACGAGGTGTGTAACCTCTTTATTCCTCCTTTCTTCAGTTATTCAAAGAAAAGAGGAGTTTTTGTGCAAAAGTTTGATCGAATGCTATTCACTCAACCAGTCAACCTGCGCAGGCGATCGATTAATGCGCTATTGTGTAGTTCCGTGCAAATCATTCCATTCTGTTAACACTTCTTGTCAGTTTCCCTGTTTTGGACTAAAATCATGTACACAGATATGTTGTTATTCTGCTGTGGCGGTAAAGGCAGATATTGTGTGTTCTGTTCATGTTTTGGTATCGCTTATGATAGGCCCCTAATGTTCTTTCGTCAAATGGGACTAGCAGACAAACTTTTGCACCCGTGTTCCAACGTTAAAAAACTGTATGAAGTTCAGTTTTCTGGGGAAATAGTGTATGAAACCGCCTTATGTTCTTTAAATTGATGAGATGTGTGCATTTGGTTGCGTGTGATCTGTTTATAAAATGAAATATTGTTGAAAACTGACCGTCGGATTGCAGTCTGTTGTCGAAGAAACTGAGTAACAAGTCGCGTAAGGCGAAATTACTACATTTAGTCAAGCTGTCGAACTCACAGACTAAAACTGAATGCACTGCATTTTTTCACCAAGACCGCATACTCGTAGTTTCGTCAGTCCACCGCTCGTGGCAAAGGCAGTGAAATCGACAAGCCAGAATAGTGCGGTAATGGTCGGGCTGAGCGGGATAGCACGCTTTTCTGTACCTATCTTCGTTTTAACTTTCTGAGCGTGTTTTTAATCGAAACATATCATATCTATATGTCTTTGGAATGAGAAACCGACAAGGAATAAGATGAAATTGATTTTAAATCGATTTCGGACATTTTATTTTAATCATAATTCTTACATTTTTAATTTTCAGAGCTTGTTTTAAATCCGAATATAACATATTTATATGTTTTTGGAATCAGAAAATGATGAAGAATAAGATGAACGTAATTTTGGATCCTTTTGAAAAAGAATTTTTTTTATTACAATTTTCAGATTGTTAATGACCAAAGTCATTAATCAATTTTTAAGCCTCCAAGCTGAAATGCAATAGCATCGTCTGTCCACCGCTTGGCAAAGGCAGTGAAATTAACAATCCAGAAAAGCGCGGTAGCGGTTGCGCTGAGGAGGATAGCACACTTTTCTATATCTCTATTCTTTTTAACTCTCTGAGCGTGTTTTTAATCCAAACATATCATATCTATATGTTTTTGGAATCAAGAACCGACAAGAAATAAGATGGAATTGTTTTTAAATCGATTTCGGAAATTTAATTTTGATCATAATTTTTATATTTTTAATTTTCAGAGCTTGTTTTTAATCCAAATATAACATATTTATATGTTTTTGGAATCAGAAAATGACGAAGAATAAGATGAAATTGTTTTTGGATCGTTTAATAAAAAAACAATTTTAATTACAAGTTTTTGATTTTTAATGACCAAACTCACTCATTATTAGTTTTTAATCCACCAAGCTGAAATGCAATACCAAACCCCGGCCTTCGTCGAAGATTGCTTGGCCAAAATTTCAATCAATTTAATTGAAAAATGAGGGTGTGACAGTGCCGCCTCAACTTTTACAAAAAGCCGGATATGACGTCATCAAAAGTATTTATCAAACAAAAAGAAAAAAATGTCCAGGGATATCATTCCCAGGAACTCCCATGTCCAATTTCATAAAGATCGGTCCAGTAGTTTGGTCTGAATCGCTCTACACACACACACGCACAGACAGACACACACACACACCACGACCCTCGTCTCGATTCCCCCTCTATGTTAAAACATTAAGTCAAAACTTGACTAAATGTAATAACAAGTCGCGTAAGGCGAAAATACAACATTTAGTCAAGTAGCTGTCGAACTCACAGAATGAAACTGAACGCAACGCAACGCAGCAAGACCGTATACTCGTAGCATCGTCACTCCACCTCCCATGGCAAAGGCAGTGCCAGTGGAATTGACAAGAAGAGCGGGGTATTCGTTGCGCTGAGAAGGATAGCACGCTTTTCTGTACCTCTCTTCGTTTTAACTTTCTGAGCGTGTTTTTAATCCAAACATATCATATCTATATGTTTTTGGAATCAGGAACCGACAAGGAATAAGATGAAAGTGTATTTAAATTGATTTCGAAAAAAAAAATTGATAATAATTTTTATATATTTAATTTTCAGAGCTTGTTGTTAATCCAAATATAACATATTTATATGTTTTTGGAATCAGCAAATGATGGAGAATAAGATGAACGTAAATTTGGATCGTTTTATAAAAAAAATATTTTTTTTTACAATTTTCAGATTTTTAATGACCAAAGTCATTAATTAATTTTTAAGCCACCAAGCTGAAATGCAATACCGAAGTCAGGGCTTCGTCGAAGATTACTTGACCAAAATTTCAACCAATTTGGTTGAAAAATGAGGGCGTGACAGTGCCGCCTCAACTTTCACGAAAAGCCGGATATGACGTCATCAAAGACATTTATCAAAAAAATGAAAAAAAAATCTGAGGATATCATACCCAGGAACTCTCATGTCAAATTTCATAAAGATCGGTCCAGTAGTTTAGTCTGAATCGCTCTACACACACTCACAGACAGACACACAGACACACATACACCACGACCCTCGTCTCGATTCCCCCCTCTACGTTAAAACATTTAGTCAAAACTTGACTAAATGTAAAACTGAGGTTTTATTGCACTGCAGACCCAAAATGAGCACCCTTTTATCCCCACATGACTGTTTCTTTCTTCGCTTTTTGTACTTAAAACAAAATTCATTTTCATTTTTTGTGATGCATGTTGAAAAAATGTTTACATCATGCATCATTAGTCACTTTTAAGCTGTTGAAGTTAAACCAAAAACCCTGTTGCAAGGGATTGTTTGCAAATTTACTCCTGTTACCTTCACGCCTTCTTTTCTCAAATTTGCCGCTTGAGTGTGAGCAAACTTTAAATCTCATTGTGAGACTGAGAACAGGCCATTGCAGACTCAAACATCACCTGTATACCAAATTCCACATTGGTGATTCTGCATCGTGCCCCTGTGGCACATCTCCAATGACAGTGGAACACTTCCTGCAGGACTGTCCAACACACCAAAACTTGCGAGCAGAGACCTGGCCTGCTGACACACCGATGAGGGATAAACTCTATGGACCCATGGAGAGCCTCCGGCGTACAGCAGCCTTCATCAGGGCCTCCGGAGTTGCTGACTGAGCGAACGACGAAGAAGAAGAAGAATTAATGCTATTAAACAATAGACACTTGTAGTAAAGACCATCTGAAAGCTGGTTATCTTCACTTTCAAGGGAGTGGGTCACATATTCATTCTCTCTCTCTCTCGCTCTCTCTCTCAGAGAATGAATATGTGACCCACTCCCTTGAAAGTGAAGATAACCAGCTTACAGGTTGGAAGAATAGGCTTTGCCTAAAACCTTTATCCTTTTGTAATAAAGTTCTGAGTCTGAGTCTCTCTCTCTCTCTCTCTCTCTCTCTCTCTCTCTCCCCCTCCCTCTCTCTCTCTCTCCTCTCTCTCTCTCTCTCTCTCTCTCTCTCTCTCTCTCTCCTCTCCCTCTCCCTCTCTCTTTCTCACACTATCATACCCCCTGTTTTTATTCACATTCACACGCCGATCATATTGAAATGTGCCTCAAACCTTAATCCTTGTAAAATAAAGTTCGTTCGTTCGTTCGTTCGTTCGCTCGCTAATTTTCTCTCTCTCTCTCTCTCTCTCTCTCTCTCTCTCTCTCTCTCTCTCTCTCTCTCTCTCTCTCTCTCTCTCTCTCTCTCTCTCTCTGTGTTTCCGAGAATGTCTGTCTTTTGGGTTGTCTTTCTGTGTTGTGTGTGTGTGTGTGTGTGTGTGTGTGTGTGTGTGTGTGTGTGTGTGTGTGTGTGTGTGTGTGTTTTTATGTGTATTTGTGTGTGTTTGAGAGACAGAGAGAAAAACAGAAAGAACAGACAGAGATAAAAACTTCTTTTTTTTTAAAGCGAGGTGACAGACACACAGACGGACAAAAAGCCCAGTAGATTCAGCAACACGCACACAGTATGATAGTGTGAAAGTGTTTGTTCTGTGTCAGGGCTCCCCAACCTGCACACAGTATGATAGTGTGAAAGTGTTTGTTCTGTGTCAGGGCTCCCCAAACTGCGCGTCCCTGCGCACTAGAAGCCGAAAACACGTACACGAAATTTATGGAGGGGGCCCGGGACGCACTTACCTTTAAAAGAGCGGGTCTTGGGACGCACTAAATGTCCTTTATCGTGCGTACTGTAGATACTATTTTCAGACTGCGATCGTCAGCTATTGCGTACCTTAATTAGGTACGGTTTTCCGACAATAATCTCGTGCAAGCTCCAATGTCAATTTCACGCGCGAATGAAATCGGAAAGGAGGTTGAAAGCAATACAAAAGTAGCTGTGCCCGGGAAAGGTTATGTACCAAAAAGCACTAGTTGCTCGGGCAAAACCATACCGGGCGACTTCAGCGGTGAACGAACACAGAAACACAGATCCGTCGAAGCAATAGACGAAAAAGACACTTCACAGTACGCTAATGTGTGACCTTTCGGCTTTTGCACCCTTGGAACCCTCTAAACTTCTGCAGTGGGTGTCCATGGACCCTCTACGAATTAAAAGTTGGGGTCCCGGGACTTTCTATGAGAGGCGTCCAGTGTGTGTGTGTGTGTGTGTGTGTGTGTGTGTTTGTGTGTGTGTTTGTGTGTGCGTGCGTGCGTGCGTGCGTGCGTGTATGTATGTGCGTGCGTGTTTGTGTGTGTGTTAATTAGAGATAGCGTGTAGAAAGACAATCACAGATAGAAAGGGACAGAGAGAGACAGAGGAAAACAATTGTGAGACATTAGAAGAGAAAGGAGAGATATAGCTCAGTTGGTAGCGCGCTGGATTTGTATTCAGTTGGCGGCCGCTGTCAGCGTGAGTTCGATCCCAGGTTCGGCGGAAATTTATTTCACAGAGTCAACTTTGTGTGCAGACTCTCTTCGGTGTCCGAACTTCCCCCCGTGTACACTACATTGGGTGTGCACGTTAAAGATCCCACGATTGACAAAAGGGTCTTTCCTGGCAAAATTGCTTAGGCACAGTTAATAATTGTCTACCTATACCCGTGTGACTTGGAATAATAGGCCGTGAAAGGTAAATATGCGCCGAAATGGCTGCAATCTACTGGCCGTATAAAATTTCATCTCACACGGCATCACTGCAGAGCGCCTAGAACTGTACCCACGGAATATGCGCGATATAAGACTCATTGATTGATTGATTGATTGATTGATTGATATAAAAGAAAAATCAGGAATATTAAATGAAAAAAGCGCCTATGTGATTGTACATTACAAATATCGTATGTCATTTTGGATTCTGTTAAATTGTCACAACAAAATCTAGCACTGAATACAAAGAGAGTTGGAATTCTGATTCAGTGTGAAGCACCTGCTGTTCTATGACTTCATCTTCAATGAGTCTGAATCACATTCACCGTTCTCAGTTTCCTGGCTGAAATTAAGCTTCAACCTCTCCTATAACACAGAAGTACTTGTTCTCATGTCTAATTGCTTTGAAACAGCTTCTACCGGGGTTGTTTTTGATTGTTAGCATGCGCGAGTGCTTAACGAGGGCTTAATGTGTGCATATACTCATGACAACCTGTTGTGACGTCATACGCATGACGTTTTTTCAAAACTACAGAGTGCTTTCTGGCTGTTGAAAGTCTGACCAATTAAACATAATATCTTTTGTCATCAGTTAAAGCTTGCAAAAGGCTCAATCCCAAGGCATTTTGAGGGAACTTGTGTTTTACACGTCACGTGTTTTAGGGGGGTAGGGTGACGTATAAAGGTAACGTATAAAAAACCACGCATTCAGTGTATAAACCAAGACATGTCAGTAAAAGCCAGGTTATTTCTCCAGATGTGAATACAGTTTTGGGGCACTTTCAACGGTTAATTTCGGCCTCAGACAAGTCGACGCGAAGAGTAATAGAAGAAAATTAGACGTAAACTAGGAAAAATGTAATCCAATTTCAGAAAGAACACTATCGTTATAACAAATTACTTGTTAAAACCTAAAGTAATTATGTTAGCTTCAATTCTGGCTCTCTTGTTGCTAGCATGCACTCGGATTTTTTGTTTTATTAATGAAATAATACAAGTAGGCAGAAACCGAATTTCAACCTGTGTGTTGTATCAGTAAAACTGAAATTTGAAAAATCGCCACGTTAGAATCGAGTTTATTTTGACATTTTCTACTTTAAAAATGATTGTTCTCAGTAATTAGACACATCTTATTCTGTGCATATTTTTGTCGGGGTAGACCGTTAAATGAGGCTAATAATTGCAGTGCTATGAGCTTGACTAAATTTTGTATTTTCGCCTTACGCGACTTGCTCTTCCTTCTGTCACTCTCCCTTCTTTTTCTTCTTCCTCCTCCTCCTTCCTCTTCTGCTCCTTTACTCCCAAGCTTACCTAGTAGTTCTCTTGTCAATAAAAAGTGCCAAAAAGATGATCTTTCTTGCAGGGTGTAATATATGAATGCTGTGGATCAGAAAATCGCCCGTGTCCGATTTCGTGTGGGCGGCCTCTGACGATGTTCAGTTTGTTGTCGCAAGGAGCCACACGTTCAGCATCAAAAACGGCGTAAGAACTTGAGAAGAGAGATCCATCATCGTTTTCCTTTCTGAGCTAAAGTTTGAATCACCCTGAAAATAATGAACAAGTCGGTCAAGAGGAAAAAGAAGAAAAAGAAGAAAGCACGCAATTTACGCTCGCAGATGCGCATTTACACGCTGACGCGAAGAATCATTAGGGGACACCCACTCACAAGCCGAACTATGGATGGACGGACGCACGAACACGCATATTAACGTATCCATGTTCTGCACACACGTACGCATGCACACATACACGCACGTATTCACCCAATGGCGAACATATGTATAGTCTGACACGCGCTACGCACTCACACAAACGCACACTCCCCTCCCTCTCTGACTCAACGAACACACACACCCACACACACACTCTCACACACACACACACACTCTCTCACACACACGCACACACACACACACACACACACACACACACACACACACACACACACACACACAAACAAACACACACACACACTTACTTCAACAACCACCGCCAGGAAGAACTGCTGAACACTTTAAGAGGCAATTCAATTCCGCAATTTCATTCCTGGCGTTAAGCTCTTCCGGCTGCAATAGGAGAGAACTCAACGTCGGACAGCAGAATCCCGTAATTAATTGTCGCTTGGGTGTTTGAGATCAGAAGAGTCTCAACCCTGAAGCTCCCGGGCCGCAACTTTCTTTTCTCTTTCAGCGGGGCCTTTCAAACAGCAATAGGGGCATTAGGAGAACGTCCCTTCTTTATTTCGCGCAGTGAGCTATTCAGAAACTCCTCAGATAGAGAGGCAAGTTTTTAAATCAGAGTAAATAGCCAATCAGGTTTGCATTCTGGGCAGCGGAATTCCCATAGGTCCGTTTTCTTCTCGTTGTCTGTTTTCTTGTTTTCTTTCTTTTTTTGTTACCTGCAGCAGCTCTCTATGCCGATTCTTTCGCTTTCGCCAGGATATGAGACTGTATCCCAATAAAGGTTGAGTTTCTAAATGTACTACTGAAGAACTTCTGTGAGAAGATTGGATTATTCATTTAATTTCTTTTCGATTTCAGTAAAGACTCGATCAGCCAGATAACAGTGATGTTCCGTCTTCTTCTCTTATCGTCTTTGGATTTTTTGGTTTCTCTTCTTCCTCTGCGTTCATTCGCAAATAACTCCAACGTACATTCGAGATCCCTTTGAACCCACTTTTACGTGTATGTCCGTTTTCTGCCCTGCCATTAAAAGAACCATAATTACTCCGTTCTCGGTCTGTTACTTGTCTTCTGAGATTTTCAAGAAGCTTTTTATTTCTATTTTTTTCTCCAGTTTTAGGGAGCAAGAACTCATCAGGTTTTGATGTGCCGGAGTTCCAATAAGCTGAAGAGAAAGAGAGGAAGACGGCAGGCATGAATGGAGATTGAAGTACGAAACATCGTCGGTTTCATCTAACCTTACATTACTACATATAACTTCGTCAAGTTACATTACTTTTCTGAAAAAATAAAAGTGCGAGAGGAAGTTAGCCTAATCATACTGTTGAATTCTAACGCATCGCTTATTAGGTTCTCTTTTGTACATCACACACAACAATTCGCTACATGGGTTCTACCTGCAGACAAAAGTTTTGTTATATTCAAACACATTGTGTATGGTTTCATTTAAAAGTAAAAACATGTTTGTCAAAACCTTCCTTACTGTACATATTATTAATCAGATGAAGACAAAGATGAAGAAGAACGAAGAACGAGAACAAGAGGAACAAGAACAGCAAAGGCAACAAGAACAAGAAGGAAAAAGATATATTTCTTCAGTCAAATATGCACAAGTTCGAATAAAGCTACCGAATTTGTCTCAACGACACAGATCAATCAACCTAAACCAACCACAAAACAATATAACAACAAGACAACGATTCGTCATGTTCAATCCCAAGAATTTTCTCTCAGATTAACTTTTTGTGTGTTAAGAAATTACTGGTGGGCACATGAACATTTTTGGGTGAAATGCTCACAAACAGCTGCAAACGGACAAGAACTTTTGATGATGGCACGTTCCAAGTACAAAAGAGGCGTCGGAGAAAAGGGAGAGAGTAAAGACAAATGAAGGTCGTGACATGCAATCCAGAGAGGATTGGGACTTTTTGTTGGATGCAACAAACAACCAGCGGAAATAAAACCATTATGCATTTTAATGCAAGCCCTCGAAGCAGTTTTTTGGGTTTTATTTGCTTTGATTTTTTTGAGTGAGTCTTCATTGGTTATATATCAGTATTGTTACGTCCGACATCATGCCTATCGGCGTCAGCTTTTATTTGTTCGGGCCACATAATTTTAGCGTTCGCTTGAGTTCTTTTCCCTACTGTCCCTTGTCATCTTGTTTATACCAAGAAGGGTCTCAAAGCGATTGTAGATTGATGATGGTTCCTGTCCCACATGTTCAGTGCCTATTAGGGACTGCAATGGTTATTCGCTAACATGATTGTAGATTGAAGGCTATCATGATTTGCATAGGTTGGTTTTAGTTTTTTGTGTTAAAAAAAAAGAATTACAACTCTTCCTTTCACCAATTTATCATGAGGTGTAAGATGAAGAATAGACAAAATGTGATGGTATCCCAAAAGTTGAGTTAACTGTATAGTTTTAACGTGAAACAAATATGTGGCAGGGTTTGGAACAAATCGAAACAAGTCGCATAACGCACTAAGGGCTAATAACCCTTCGTTGACAATTGACTAATTGTTGTACATTTTTGGACTCTACAGGAACAAGTATATCTGCATACCAACAATTTCTCACAGTAAAAAAAAAGAACAGGTAATGCTTCTTACAATCTTGTGTCCATGTGCACAATCTCTGTTAAATAAACAACAACAAACAAAACCGTACCTTCTGAGTTGAATTCCCAGAAACCCGGCTGTAAGACCACTGTGCACTCAGAAGATTGAAATTTCAAAAGTAAGAAAATATAAAAGGAATCTGTTTTATTCATTTTTGTTCCATGTCACTAATCATCGTTTGCTGTGTCGAAGCCAGGGCCAGCGAAGTTTTGCAAAACTCGTTGGCTTTGAACTTGACATTTTACACATGTGCTTGCGAGTTGTTGGAATTTTGTTCATAAACTTTCGTAACATTCTGCCTCCGTACATTCAAAAAAGATTAAAATGATTTCCCAACATGATTCTAATATCCCTATCTACGTCCCTAACCTCCCCATAAATCCCCATAGTGATGGAGATGTAATGTAAAATTAATCATTGTACCACCCGAGGACAACACACGAATTTAAACGCAGCTGTCACAGAACTCGCTGTCAGTCCGTGGGGATTTTGGAAGTAATAACGTCCTGTACATAAATATTCATCACAAAAAGGCAGGTAACGCAAAAGTAACTGTGTTTCTAGACACGAAGCCGTCATAGGCAAAATAGTTTACAATTGTGGTTTGTATCTAACGGTAGCCAGAACGTTTGCTACTTCCGTACATCTTATTTTCTGACCCTATGCCAGTTTTCTTACAATCGTTATAATACTGATGCTTTCCTGATAAGCAATTCACTGCTTCCAGTGGCACTGTACGGGCGAGTTATCGGTATGAACTAAGCAGTGTGGCAACAATAAGTAGTTTTATTCCCCCTTCTGCTTCTTTACCTCTGTAAACTTGTAGAGCTAGTTATTTTTCGATAAACACCCAGCAACCAAACAAATAACGAGCCAGCAACAGCCTGAATCCTCGATAGCGCAATGGGTTGAGAAGCTGTTCTGTGTCGGTACTACTTTTGAGACTGAAAAGTTCCGAACGCTCTAATGTACGAAGTATACATCTCTGGAGCAAACAATACAAACATACCGCATTTAAATTAACAACTACAGGCTTGAACACATGAATCTCCATATAAAATCCATGAGTTCGGTTGTTTTCTGAATCTAGATCTGCCGTGCACAAACGTTCAACACAAGCAAATTCCCAAGGCAAGTAACTCTCATCCTTTGTCTAGCGACAAGAGTTAGTTCCCCTTTCAAATTTCTTTTCACTCAGTTTCTTCGACAACAGACTGCAACCCGCATGTCAGTTTTCAACAATATTTCATTTTATAAACAGATAACACGCAACCAAATGCACACATCTCATCAATTTAAAGAACATAAATCGGTTTCATACACTATTTTCCCCAGAAAACTAAACTTCATACAGTTTTTAACGTTGGAACACGGGTGCCAAAGTTCGTCTGCTAGTCCCATTTGACGAAAGAACATTATCCTGAGCGATACCAAAACATAAACAGAACACACAATATCTGCCTTTACGGCCACAGCAGAATAACAGCATTTCTGTGTACTTGATTTTAGTCCAAAACAGGGAAACTGACAACTAGTGTTAACAGAATGGAATGATTTGTACGGAACTATATAACCGCGCATTAATCGATCGCCTGCGCAGGTTGACTGGTTGAGTGAATTGGATTCGATCAAACTTTCGCAAAAAAACTCCTCTTTTCTTTGAATAACTGAAGAAAGGAGGAATAAAGAGGTTACACACCTCGTCTCGGTGATTATTAAAAGGAATGGTCTCAGTTCGCGGTCATGAAAAAGCTCGCTGAAGCTCGCATTTTTCATGATCCGCTAACTTCGACCATTATTTTTAATAATCACTGAGACTCGGCATGTAACCTCTACGTGTTTTGCGTGACGATGACCTGTCATGCAGAACCAGCAGGGATCCTGTGTGGCCGACCCTGTATTTCCATGGTTACCGCCTCATGTCTCGGCCTACACATCCTTATACTGGAATGCTTTATGTTAAAACCTTTAACAACCACCACCACCACCACCACCACCATAACAACAACAACAACAACAACAACAACAACAACAACAAACAACAACAACAAACAACAACCAAACAGCAATATATCCTTTGTGCAGCAGTTCATGTGTTTTCTTTGCCTTTGTGCTGCGGTTTATTCATATGCGGTAGAGCATTTTTGAAATTGCCCGATTACTCCCAGCCGCTCCCTATAGGCTTCAAGTCCAGTCTTCCATATTGTTGCGCGCATTTTGACAAAGTGTTTACCGTTCTCTCAGGAGATATATTGTACGTAGGCTTTTTGTTTGACAAAAAACAGGACGTGACTGTATACAATCCATACCCGCTGTGGTCATAACAGAATAAATCTCTTTTCACCCACATACGTATAAAAACAAAACACACAAACGCACACACATGCACACACAAACACACACACACACGCACATGCTCACATACCCCCCCTCAACACACACACACTAATTCACACACACACACAGACACAGACACAGACACAGACTCACATACACACACACACACACACACACACACACACACACACACACACAGATGCACACATTAACACACACCTGAATGGCGCAAGACCAATTTGTTTGTCTCGCACCCCAAATATATTAGCATTCGCCCCGGGGTTTTGTCGCTGAGGTCCTGCGTCCATCATTTCTGCAGGAGGACTTCTAGCCCTTCCTCCCTCGGTCCTCTCCATTCCGGGGCTTTTGTCCCTGACAGCTTTTATTGTGGCCATGATGATTTGCACCCCCTGCGCACGCCTCTATTGTCCTGCGTGTGCAGACTCCATCCTGGTACCATGGTCCATGGCTGTACTTTATCAGAACCACCCCTCATTCCCCTTACTTGTGTTTATGGTTAAGTCGCATATCTGTGACTAGATGAATACCCGGCTTCGCCGGGGAAGAAGTAGACCCGATTGACGCCACACGAAGGAAGGGAGATAAACGCGCAAAACACTGGAGAAGATAAGGAAGAGTTACTGGGAATGGATGTACAGAAAAACCAAAATCGGTTCAGCGCTGCGCGCTGAGAGCACGTGATGAAAATTTTCATCGACCAGATTGTGTCCGGGGTCTACCTGAATATGCCAACCAAATTTGAAGCAGATCCATCAAGAACTTTGGCCGTGCATCGCGAAGTGACAGACAGACAGACAGACAGACAGACAGACAGACAGACACACACAAGCCGTATATAGATATAGATAGATATATATTTAACTATTATTTTTTTCACTCGTTCCCTCTCTTCGTCTTGTCTCAGTTTTGTAGTGTCAGTTTGTTCTGTCTGGTTCATTTTAATATCCATTGTCATACATAACTCACTAGAGGAATACCCGGCTTTGCCTGGAGTTTGTGCCCGGGGTCCACCTGAATATGCCCACCAAATGTGATGCAGAATATGTACGATATCACAAACAGAACTCTACAATCCACAGGTTTGATAGCTATAAATAGCTCACATTTTCTAAGGCGAACAACTCTGCAGAGTCTGCTGTGAAGGGCGACGGTAGTCTCCCTGTCACACCCGCCCCCGTTTGAATGAACTTTGTCCCCAAAGTTCCGAACCATGGACCCGCCAAGCGTAGGTCCCTCCCAGATTCGTGGAATGGGAACAGCACTAATATGATTCAGTGGCCATAATGCCATTCCTGAACATATCATGTCGAGTCCCATCCCTGTCGACGACGCCGAATGTAACCGAGTGCCGAAACACCACAATCCCCTTTGGAGGCGAAGTGCACTCAAACAGGATTGAGAAATTTAGAGCTTATCTCTAAGCCCTTTAAAATCTGTTATGTCTTCTGAAAGGTAGGCCAGAACATACAGACACAGCAAAGCCGCCAGACCACATCACAAACAGAACTCTACAATCCACAGGTGTTGCCCACACACACACACACACACACACACACACACACACACACACACACACACACACACACACAGAGAAGTCGTATATATATATATATATATATATATATATATATATATATATATATATATATCTATAAATATATAGAGATAGATGACAGTGTATTTTTCGCGTGGCTATAAATTTATTCGACCTTTGCACTTTTACAGTGAGGACAACTTACGGGTGTAAGGAAAGCATTCTGGACAGTGCAGTGACCTTCTAAAAATAGTAACGGGAATATCTGAAGCTGCTTGTCATACCGTAGCGCGCCACACGAAGGAAGGGAGATAAACGCGCAAAACACTGGAGAAGATAAGGAAGAGTTACTGGGAGTGGATCTACAGAAAAACCAAAATCGGTTCAGCGCTGCGCGCTGAGAGCACGTGTTGAAAATTCTCATCGACCAGGTTGTGTCCGGGGTCTACCTGAATATGCCCACCAAATTTGAAGCAGATCCATCGAGAACTTTGGCCGTGCATCGCGGACAGTTAGTTAGCTATTGCTTTTCGGGTCCAGCGGACCATAATAGGCCAAATCAGGACCCCGCATCGCGGACAGACAGACAGACAGACAGACAGACAGACAGAAGCCGTATATATATATATATATATATATATATATATATATATATATATATATATATATATATATATATATATATATAAGTTTGCCTCAGGCTCTGTACAATTAGTGACTGTGGTGCAAGTGGCAACATTTCGCAGCATTACAAGCATTAAAAGCAAACCTTGTATGTAAAAGCAGTGTACATATTTTTCAAACTGATTCATGAGTCAAAAGTAGTGGGGACGTGCTAACGCTTTTAGCAAAGTGAATGTCCATTTTCTAATTTTCCAGATTTGTGAAAAGAGGATTTTATTTGTAAAATCTTCAGGTTGTGAATGTATCTTGAGTAAAGCCTTAATGGCGGTTTAGATGTTTTTGAAACGGCATTCGCAAAGAGCCCTGGCATCATTGTGGAAAACGCCACGTTGTCAAAAACTATCAATCAATCAATCAATGAGGCTTATATCGCGCATATTCCGTGGGTACAGTTCTAGGCGCTCTGCAGTGATGCCGTGTGAGATGAAATTTTATACGGCCAGTAAATTGCAGCCATGTCGGCGCATATTTACCTTTCACGGCCTTATTCCAAGTCACACGGGTATGGTAGACAATTATTAACTGTGCCTAAGCAATTTTGCCAGGAAAGACCCTTTTGTCAATCGTGGGATCTGTAACGTGCACACCCAATGTAGTATACACGGGGGGTGGTTCGGACACCGAAGAGAGTCTGCACACAAAGTTGACTCTGTGAAATAAATTTCCGCCGAACCTGGGATCGAACTCGCGCTGACAGCGGCCAACTGAATACAAATCCAGCGCGCTACCAACTGAGCTATATCCCCGCCGAGTTTATAACTTTGTTTTCGCACACTGGGCAGGTTTTTGCTGAAGACAAAACAAAGTTTAAGTTAAACAAAGGTCACGCAGATAGGCATACTGAATAGAACACTAAAGAAAGTCGAGTAAAAAACACTAATAGACAATTACAGTCCTTTTCAATTGAAGACGAGAGCGCGAAAACAATATCGGCAGGGGTACTTTCTCGTTTCAACAAAGCTAGCGGCAAAGAAAATGTAATGTACGCTAATCCCAGCTGAACCCGCACAATTTTCACAGTGTTCTACTTCTGTGACGTCTACAAAGTTTTTCCACGTCACTGTGTGTCTAGCCCGTGACATTTTCCCATACAGTAGCAACGGTAAAGTGTACACGGAAATAACTAAGCTTGCTTGACATACTGCTATCCGGCTTTGTCAGCTTAGACCAAGAGTGTTCCCCTATAGGCAATACACGTTCTCATTATTATAGCACGGTCCAAACACTGGGTATAACGATGAAACGCAGTTTCCCATCAGCGTTGGCTATTTTGGATAGTACCAATGCAAGCTGTGCAGTTGCCTAAACGACCTTACCTCCGTGCCCCCAAAAGAAACCTACAATGTAAGCTGTGCTGTTGCCTAAACGACCTTCCCTCACTGCCCCCCCCAAAAAAATCCCTGCGCTTAGAACTGTACCCACGGAATACGCGCGATATAAGCCTCATATTGATTGATTGATTGTTGCCTAAACGACCTTCCCCCCCTGCCCCCAAAAGAAACCTACAATGTAAGATGTGCTGTTGCCTAAACGACCTTCCCTCACTGCCCCCAAAAGAAACGTACAATGTAAGCTGTGCAGTTGCCTAAACGACCTTCCCTCCCTGCCCCCAAATGAAACCTACAAACTACCCAAGACAAAATTAAAGTACGGATTTGACATGTTGTACTGAAAATATGTTATTAATGTTGGTGTCTCGTAATACGGACCAAAATAATGTAACAATTAACATCTTGTTCGCCTACCATCACGGGATTTATTGAACGTCTCAAATGCAGGGCCCAAAAAAAGAAAGAATGCAAATAAACAACAACAACAACAACAACAACAACAACAACAACAACAACAACAACAACAACAACAACAACAACAGAATAACGTGATCTCTTGAAGATTCTGTTAGATAAGCAAAATAAGATGTAGGATCCAAAGAAGACAACTATAAACATTGTTTGATTCCTGGAAAATCATCAAAGCTCAGGCGACAACAATGCAAAGTCCCAGAAACAAACAGTTGCAAGAACCCCACGATTTTGCCAACATCCCAGAAGCTAGAGAGAGAAAATGTTGAGGAAAAACAATCACCCAAAATCAATATTTTGATTTCTGTGTAGAAAGTAAAAGTTCAAAAGTTTTTGCACCGGCAGTAGCTAAACTGGGTTACTCTCGGTGCCAGTAGGTCTTCCTGCAAACGTAATCTGCACTCCTTTTCGTCCTTAACAATTGCCGGATCGGTGATAGATAAACATCATAGTAAGGGCATAAACAAAGGAATGTAAAAAGCTAGTGTTTTCAAAGAAAACTGTTCGTCTCCGGATGATTTGTTTTTGGACATTGTAAGCAGGACAAAGACAGTAAGACAACAACCCCACATGCAGAACAAGTTGATTTGTGAAAGAGTGGGAGGCGGTGTGTGTGTGTGTGTGTGGGGGGGGGGGGGGAGGGGGTAGAAGGAGTCATGCGATATAGGTTGTCAGACTGAAGAAACGAGAACAATTTGTGAGTACATTGGAAACAAATTCGCCGGTTGCACTGCAGGGATGAGTGCAGATTCCGAACATGATGGGTCGTTTGCTTGATTGATCATAAAATCAAAAATTCATTTTTGTGTGTGTACAGTCAGTAGGTCACTTTATTTGATTGATGACCACCGCAACAAAACATTAATGTGTCACTTAGTCGACTTACAGACAAACATGATGTATCATTTTAAATTCTAATGCGTCTGTGGCCGATGACCAACACATGGCTTAAGCTCCGTGATTGCACTCAACTATAACGAAGACATCTTGAAGATTCTGTTAGATAAGCAAAAGAAGATGTAGGATCCAAAGTAGACAACCATAAACATTGTTTGATTCCTGGAAAATCATCAAAGCTCAGGCGACAACAATGCAAAGTCCCAGAAACAAACACCCCCCCCCCCCCCAAAACAAAACAAAAAAAAAATAAAAAAAAAATAAGGAGGATGAAAGAAAAAAAGTTGGCGAATATTCGACTTCTTCAGACACACTGCGCCAAAATGACCAACTTGCTAAAAAAATTGACCATTTGTTACCTGTAAACTAAAGTTACTAATAAAAAAAAAGATAAAAATAAAGCACATTTAGTCAACTTTACACTTCTTTTCTCGAGCCGGAGTCGGAGACTATTAGTATTCGAAAAGTCAAACATTCCAAGCAAAAGTGACAACTCAGATAGCGTAATAATATTGTCTGTGAAACTTTACTCAATGCTACGACAACAGCTATCGCGACATTGGTGCTGACCAAAAGTTTAGGGCGTTGTTGAGATCAAGAACTAGATTCGTGCATAAACCAGGTCAAACAAAATGCCAACTAAGCTACATTACAATAACATAACCAACACCTCGTCCCAAGTGGCCAAAGTTCACCAAAAAGTAACAGCTTTCAGAAGTCACGACACACCGGAAGAACTTGCCAGCGTTGGATAAGTGGCGGAAACGCGCTTCGATTGGTTAATGCGTGGGTGACATTTCGTCCACGTCATATAAAATCGTGTATCCACCGGGGAATATGCGGACCCTGGTTCCCCATCCATCAATCGCTTGCCCCGGGGACACTCAGGCTAATTGAAACCTTCTGCTGACCTAACTGGATGCAGCCCATACACAATTTGAGGGTCAATCAAATGACCAGCCAGCAAGGAATCTTTGCTGTGTCTCAGTCGATCTTTCGTCGCTGGAGTCTGTAGCTGTCAGACTTGGTGGAACCGTGGAGAAGATTTAGTACGGTACTGTCATATTGACGGCTGTAGAGCGACGTGTTTCGGTAGAATTCTCCTTGGATCGGATGTGTGTGTGTGTGTGTGTGTGTGTGTGTGTGTGTGTGTGTGTGTGTGTGTGTGTGTGTGTGTGTGTGTGTGTCCATTTCAAATAATGATTTGTTTTGTTGGCTTACATTTTTGTTCCTCGACATTATGGCGTAAAATACCAAATTATGGAAAGGCTATGTCTAAAAACAAAACCCACACCGTGTGAATGATCTTCCTGATCAAACTGAACAGGTTTGAACTCTTCCTCTTTATTTTTCATTCTTCTCTCTGCATCTCCCTCCCCGCGCTCAGTGTGTGTGCGGGCGAGTTTTCAGACCAACACACCCACCCACCCACCAATACAGAGACACACACCGACATACAAAGATAGACAGGCAAACAGACAGTCACACCCAAACCCACCGACACAGAGACAAAAACACATTCACATACACAGACAAAGACAGACAGGTAGAAAAACAGACAGACACACACACACACGCACGCACGCACACACAGACACGCCCACACACACACACACACACACACACACACACACACACACACACACACACACACACACACACACACACAGGCAGTCAGATAGACAGACAGACAGACAGACACACACACGCACGCACGCACGAACACACACACGCACACACACACACAAACACACACATACACACATGTATACACACACCCACACACACACCCACACACACACTGTCTAGCTCATACACACACGCACACACACATGCCAGCCATAGAGACAGTTAGACAGACAAACACACACATACACCACACACACACACACACTCACACACACGCACACCACCGCCACCACCACCACCCGACCATTCCTCTCATCTTCAACCTATCCCCCACCTCCACCCCACCCCCTCTCCCCTTGCAACCTCCACCATCCCAACATCTGTCACTCCTAACCTCGTTGTAGCGCGACATGCACGTGCATCACGCATCAGCCTGTCACTTTACTCACCACCAAAACAGGAACCATGAATTGCCCCCCGAGCGTGTCCCAGGAAGCGCTGCAAGCAATTATTTGCCCATTTCATGATCGACCATGCACTTGTTTAGGTTAGAGAAGAGTCACTTGCAACCTGTTTTGTGGCGTTGAGCTTGTCGTTCGAAATTCCTTGTGTCTACAGGGAAATATGACTCCATGAACTAGGCTGAATTTTGCTGAAGACCTCTTTGCACACAGCGACCGAGAATCTTGAAGAATTAGGCTGATTTAACCTGAAGACCGCTTTGCACACAGCGACCGAGAATCTTGAAGAACTAGGATGATTTAACCTGAAGACCGCTATGCACACAGTAACGGAGAATCAGAACTAGGCTGATTTAACCCGAAGACCCCTATGCACACAGAGACGAAGACTCTTGAAGAAAATAGGCTGATTTAAGCATAAGACCTCGACGGAAATGGAAACGCTACCGTATTTTAGAGACTTCCTGTGCACCGTATTGGGTTTTCAGCCTCAGAAGACTTCAAACGTATTTTTCTAGCTGCAACATCTGATGTGAATGCTAATATGTCCATCGTTTCGTAACTTGAATCGCTTTGGCTCTGTAAAGAATCAGGTCACCTTCATCAAAAACATTGTTTTGTCTCTTAAAATGTAGTCACCTTATCCCAACGATAAATAAATGGCTTCCGATTTCGATTATCTGGTGAGGCCAACTCTTTGAACAAACAGTAAGCCGAAGTTGTTATGGCTCTGGACCATACTTGAGCTGATGGATGTGCAGTTAAAATCCCCAAAAGTGTGCAAAAAGTTCTGAAACATTTCGTGGGCGGACAAAGAAACTAAAATCAGAAACTCGTAAGTAGGGTATTCTTGACGTCACAGCAAATTACCCCACCTGCACAGAACAGTACAGGCCGCGCCGGCGTTTTCTTCTGCAGCAAATGAGACATAGTTACAAGTATACATACATCACAGAAACCCCACAATGATACATAGAAGCATAACATTCAAAGTGTTAAACAGGATAATGAACACTGGAAGTAGGCTATAGTCAACATTGTGCAAAATTGTGCACACATAAAGCAGCACCAATTGCATGCAAAGAAGAAACGCACTGCCTGTCCACACTTTCTATCACACGCTGGTACCCTAACCTGTTTTGTCACAGCCGTGAAGCAATCGGCCTGAGGACCGATGTCCAAACGTAATAAAATTTATGTTTTTCTTGACACCAAAAAGAACCCCCGAGAGACGTCTAGCGGCAGCATTCACAGCCTGTAAGAATTGAGTAAACTGGTTCATTGCCACACATTTCCACATAGGGAGGGAAACTGACCGAAAACAGCTTTATTCAATTTCGCCGCAGTTGTGATTCAGTGCATTGCACTGGTTTACAACATGTAAACAACTTTGGCGACAGCTAAATTAGATTACTTGCAGTTCGTAGAACTTCTGTGTTGAATGTGGGTTGTATGTGTGTGTGATGTCGGGGGTTGTGAGTTTGTGTGTGCGTGTGTGTGTGTGTGTGTGTGTGTGTGTGTGTGTGTGTGTGTGTGTGTGTGTGTGTGTGTGTGTGTGTGTGTGTGAGAGAGAGACAGATTAATATAATATATATATATATACATATTTAAGAGAGAGAGAGAAAGAGAGAGAGAGAGAGAGAGACAGACAGACAGACAGACAGACAGACAGACAGAGACAGAGAGAGATAGAGAGACACAGAGAGAGACACAGAGAGAGACACAGAGAGCGAGAGAGAGACATGCTTATGCGCAGAAATAAGATGATAAATTGTGAGAAGTTTGAACCCATTTATCTATCTTCCGTCCAGGCAGCAAAGTTCTCGCTCTTTTACCACAAGTTGATCACCGTATACCTACATTGTGCGTAAATATGATTAATTAAACGATTGCTTTGGTTTCACTGTGACTTATTCATTGTCGACTTTGTCACGTTTGTCATACGATAAGGTCTACGGCCAAGCAGACGCGTGTGACAGAAGCTAGTTTTACTGCTTATCCTAAAGATAGAAAAGCTCTTATGAACAAAATGAAAAGAAAAGTTAGCTCAAGAACTTAATCAAGAACTTAATCACGTGTCTTCGACAAACGCTAAGACTCGATTAGGATTTTCTTTTGCGAATAGTTTTGCTTCCGCTGGTGTTATTGAAGTTGTTGTTGTTGAAGTTGTTGTTGAAGTTGTTGTTGTTGTTGTTGTTATTGTTGTTATTTCTCTTGTTGTTGGGGTTTTACCTCCCACCTTGATACCTGATTATCTTGGTTGTAGCGTGTGTTGTTGTTGTTGTCTTGCGGTTTAAAAACGTTATCCTTTCTTTCTGTATAACTTTTTGTGTGGTGGTTTCATTCCTTTAGAAAGGGAAAACAGAGTGAGAGACAAGCAAAGGTCCAAGCAAGCAGCTAAGCGCCCAATCAACCAAGCACACCGCCCAACCCACGCAGCAACTCACAAGCACCCACCAAACACCCACCAACCAAACCACCCACCGACGCACCTAAACGCTGACCAATCGTATCCCTTCAGTCCCACAAAGAACGCTTCAAGAGACCAACCACATCAATTCTTCGCACCAAAGAAAATAACAGACGCAAGGAAACCTTGATCCTATTTCAAGATGCTCTTTTTTTGACACCCTCATATATTGATGACCCACTGGAACTGCGGTAATAAGGCGAAGATACTCTCTGGAGGGATCTTCACAATGTAGGTCCTTCCATTGATCCAACCTAGATTAGTTCCAACCGCTGCACGCCAATCTGATGGTTATAGTCCGGAGGGGGGTGTTGATCGATGGGCGGGGGGGGGGGGGGGTGTTGGAAGGAGGGTCGGAATGCTGGTAGGAAGGGGGTTGGGGAGAGGCAGCAGAGAACGATTGAAGGGGGCCATGCGGGTAGGGGCCATGGGGTACAGTTAGTGGAACTGAGTGTGACAAGATGGGTGGGGTGGGGGGGGTGTCGAAAGGGGGGGGGGGGGGATGATGATGATGAAAAGGGGGGCGGGGGTGATTATTGGAAGGGGGTGGGTGCTGGTAAGGGCGAGGCAGCAGAGAAAGATTGAAGGGGGTCATGCGGGTAGGGGCCATGGTGTACAGTTAGTGGAACTGAGTGTAACAAGATGGGTGGGGTGGGGGGTGGGGGGATGATGATGATGAAAAGGGGGGCGGGGGTGATTATTGGAAGGGGGTGGGGTGCTGGTAAGGGCGAGGCAGCAGAGAACGATTGAAGGGGGCCATGCAGGGTAGGGGCCATGGGGTACAGTTAGTGGAACTGAGTGTGACAAGATGGGTGGGGTGGGGGGGGGGTGTCGGAAGGGGGGAGGGATGATGATGATGAAAAGGGGGGCGGGGGTGATTATTGGAAGGGGGTGGGGTGCTGGTAAGGGCGAGGCAGCAGAGAACGATTGAAGGGGGCCATGCGGGGTAGGGGCCATGGGGTACAGTTAGTGGAACTGAGTGTGACAAGATGGGTGGGGTGGGGGGGGGGGGGGGGTGTCGGAAGGGGGGGGGGGATGATGATGATGAAAAGGGGGGCGGGGGTGATTATTGGAAGGGGGTGGGGTGCTGGTAAGGGCGAGGCAGCAGAGAACGATTGAAGGGGGCCATGCGGGGTAGGGGCCGTGGGGTACAGTTAGTGGAACTGAGTGTAACAAGATGGGTGGGGTGGGGGGGGGGGGGTGTCGGAAGGGGGGGGGGGGGATGATGATGATGAAAAGGGGGGCGGGGGTGATTATTGGAAGGGGGTGGGGTGCTGGTAATGGCGAGGCAGCAGAGAACGATTGAAGGGGGCCATGCGGGGTAGGGGCCATGGGGTACAGTTAGTGGAACTGAGTGTGACAAGATGGGTGGGGGGGGGGGGGGTGTCGGATGGGGGGGGGGGATGATGATGATGAAAAGGGGGGCGGGGGTGATTATTGGAAGGGGGTGGGGTGCTGGTAAGGGCGAGGCAGCAGAGAACGATTGAAGGGGGCCATGCGGGGTAGGGGCCATGGGGTACAGTTAGTGGAACTGAGTGAGACAAGAAGAGGAGATGGGTGTCTGAAGGGAGGGGATGATGATGATATGAAGGGGGTGGGGTGCTGGTAAGGGCGAAGCAGCAGAAAACGATTGAAGGGGGCCATGCGGGTAGGGGACATGGGGTACTGTTAGTGGAACTGAGTGTGAAAAGATGGGTGGTGGAGGTGATTTTGGAGGGGGAAGAGGGTGAAGCCGGCGGGATGTGCACAGAATTACGACACTGAAGTAAACAAACAAAACTTTTCACTTTCACTATTGAAACATTCATATCATTTAGCATGAGAACCTTTTTTGAGTGCATCACCAATTCAATGTATCAAATAGATTGAGGGGCGTGGGAGGACGCACAGAAATCAGTTGTCTGTGCAAACCCTTCTTGCCAAATTGATACCGGCGAGCAACGTTCCCAGTTTGTCACACTTGAAATCAGTTCAAGAACTTCCCCCGATTGCTTAAAATATATTCATCTCTGCAGAAACCTTCAGTGAGAGAGGAAGAGATTCATGCGACACGTACGAAGAGAAGGTTATGGTTAGTGCAGGCTAACATGCGGTTATAATTATACGGACGCACAGCCTACAGATAGTTTGCATTATTCGACATATTTGGAGAAAGGAGGGACAACATAACCTTTCCCTTTTTCTGCCTTTGTGGCAATGTGTTCCACTGGTTGCTACACACACTCTTCCTAAGATTGGTCGTGCATCGGTTTAGTGATTGAACATGCGAGAATGTGACCTATATGTGTACATGTACATCTACTACTTGAACCCGATGGGACATGGAAACCAAAAATCAAAAGTGTCATAAATCACTTAAAAGGCATTTTATTGAACTGTTGCAGGTGCAGATTGATAATTTTTAGATAAGTCAGTTTTAGACAGATTCTGAATGCCTCTGGAGTCCGTTAAGAACTTAATTCGCAAACAAAAAAATCCAACTATGCACAGACAGCAGTCATGATGTGGAGTCCGGTAAGAACTTAATTCATAATCAATTCCAACTATGCACAGGGCGCAAAGATGATGTGCATTGTTGGTATTGTCCAAGGTCAGAGGTAGTATTTTCCCATGTAAAAGTCTGGCAAGATCTGAGATGGTGGGTGAGATGGTTTACACAGAAAGAACTGTGTCTTAAACAAGCGTCACGATCTCGGTTCATAATGTGTGTACACGAAGGCTAGCCTGACAGGCTCTAGTATTCCGCACGAACGAACTGCACTCAAAGAAGCTTTACAATTTTTTTTTCTGTCGGAAGAGCAGGCGAATAGGCGAATTAAACAAAGTCCTTGGGTGAAACTGAGCATACAGGGAAATAAAAGAGTAATAGCGTGAACAACACGTTCTGCCAATTAAAAATCGTGCACTCACTTAGAAAATAGCTTGACACGTAAAACAAAGATAACATATTCTCACACCCCAATAGTTCCAAAACGCCGAGCACACCACCACGTGAAGTCAGGAGGGCAACATTATAACAGAGAAGAAAGAAGCGTAGAGAGAAAAAAAATAAAAATAAAAATTGGTCTTGGATAAAATGGAAGTGACAGCACAAATCTTGGACGGTTTCGGCGAAAATCGCCGCTGAGTTCCCAAGAGGACTGGCCCAAAGCGATGGCAGACCAGATGGAGAAAGAATTTCCTGCCATAAACAGAAGAGAGCTGGTTAGTTCACACCGTGTGTCGCCATTATTGTTTCGCTTTGCTGCCCAACTTCATCCGGGTCACTGGCGTGGAGTCCATGACCCATTTATTCGGTGCGGACTATTTAAATTTCTTGTCACCCCAGTTTTGTTGTTGTTTTCTTTTGACTAAAATAGTAGGATGGGAGGTGAAATTAGCGAAGGGGTTGAGGGAAATGGGGCCGGACCGTGAGGAGGAAGATGGAGAGAGAGAGAAAGAGAGAGAGATAGAGAGAGATAGAGAGAGAGAGACTGATAGAGAGGGAGGGGGAGGGGAGAGAGAAAACAAAAGAGAGAAACAGAGAGAAACAGAGAAAGAGAGAAATAATGAGTGCGAGAGAGAGAGAGAGAGAGAGAGAGAGAGAGAGAGAGAGAGAGAGAGAGAGAGAGAGAGAGAGAGAGAGAGAGAAAAGAGAAATGGAAAGAGAGAAACAGAGAGAAACAGAGAGAGAGAGAAATAGAGAGAGCGATAGTGAGAGAGGGAGAAAGAGAGAGAGAATGAGAGAGAGAGGGAGAGAGAGAGAGAGAGAGAGAGAGAGAGAGAGAGAGAGAGAGGAAAGAGAAATGGAAAGAGAGAAACAGAGAGAAACAGAGAGAGAGAGAAATAGAGAGAGAGAGAGTGAGAGAGGGAGAGAGAGAGAATGAGAGAGAGAGAGAGAATGAGAGAGAGAGAGATAGAGAGAGAGATAGAGATAGAGAGAGAGAATGAGAGAGATAGAGAGATAGAGAGAGATAGAGAGAGAGAGAGAGAGAGGGAGGGAGCGAAAGGGAGAGACTTGAGAGAGGGAGAGACAGAGAATGAGAGAGAGAGAGAGAGAGAGAGAGAGAGAGAGAGAGAGAGAGAGAGAGAGAGAGAGAGGGGGGGATAGAGAGAGAGGGACGGGGAGAGAGATCCGTTCATGATAGTCATAATCAACGTGTGTCCTAAAATAGATCTGGGCCATCGTTTTGTATGATAAACCGACGTGCCGCAAAGCGAAGAGCGATGCGTTTAACATGTGCATTGAAGAGCACTTGTTTTATTAGCACATGCGCTTTTTCATTGGCTTCCGTCGTAAGTTTTGTTTTTGACCGTCTTACAGAGGAACACAAGAAACCACTCATATGTGGCTGCATGTTATTTATATCAAAAAGAATAATGTTCGAGCTTGTTGTTTTCACCAATGTATCGACTAAGACTCAGCTGAGCACGTTTCAGCGGACAAACAAAAGCCTGATAGAAAATATAGAAAAAAGAGTATTCGCGGTCACCAAGTACGTACACTGTAACTATAAACCACATCCATATACATTTTTTGACCACTTTCTTTGCCCACGAGGCGAGCAGTACAGTGATAGAATGTCAGAGCAATTTTAAAACAAAAAGGAATTCTTGTAGCGACGTCAAGCCCAAGGCATGCAAGTCGTTGTCAAAAGATGTGCCTATAAAAGCAAAACAGCGGTCTTTCAGAATTGTGAAACATCTAGACGGCTAAAGTTCCAAAATGATAGTAAAGAAAGAAAAAAATAAGATATATTTTCTCTCAGATTTTACATCAAGGCAAGAATTCGTGTTTTTGTTGTCTCACTGAGTTCCCCCTTTTAAAGTCGGCGAAATGGCAAAATCATAGATACTTGGCTTCCCTATTTAACGTTTCTTTTTTCATTGGATAGGAGCGCGTATCCACTTGGACACGTTCCCCAAATCAACAACCTGGCTGTGTTTTCTGCACAGAGTGGACATTTTGATGAATTGATTTTAAGTTTCAAACAGAAGACTAATGTCAAGTGCCACATTAATTCAGCAAAACATTCCCATTTTGCACACAATGTTGCTGATTTTTGTTAAGATTCCATGCGGAAGAACGTTTTTAACCCCGTGTACAGACCTGCGGGCAGTTTCCCGGTCGTTTTCACGGAAAAGAACGTATCCCTAAAGAAGCTGTTTTAGAAAACACAACAATTGCAAACTTTAGTTTGTTTTGACCTTTCTTGCTTGTCTCATGTCAAACTTCGGCGAATGTGTATTCTAATAAATTTTAATAAAGCTAATATTATTATCCCGTTCTTCCACAGAATAAAAGTTTGATGTAATAAAAATATTTAAGAAGCTGCGCATGCACGTTTAGGTGTTTTGAGGCACGCAGACGCGCAAATAGACAGGCAGACAGGCGCGGATCTAAAGACTCATAACAAACGTCAGTCCAACACAATCGTAAAAGTGCTCCTTGAAATGAATAAATGAATAAATAACTAAAAACACTAAACAATAAATATATAATTTGTATAATTTTTTTTAGATAGTTGTGTTATTGAATTAAACAATTATAAAATGAATAAGACATAAAGAAATAAATACACTGTATAATAATGTACGTACCAATAACGTAGTCTACGCTGTTTTGATCTCGTAATTCGTATTACTACCAAGTTGACTGGCACCTCATTTCTGATGCACTTAATTAACAAATCTCGCCATCCCAGCACTCTCCTGAATTACGACTGCAGCATAATTGTACTCGTACAGCCAATCGCTCGAAATAAGCCTCTACCCTTTAACATTCGTACGCAGGATTCCGGCTCCCCCCTCCCCCCACCCACCCCCAGCCTCCATCCTCCGAATCTCGAATGTGAAATGACTCCCTGCGTTATTAAGATAAGAGGAGCAGGTACATATCTGCCCGAGAAATGAGCTTGTGATATATTCCCTGATCAATAAACGCATGTTTAGTAACCAGCGGCTGGTCGGAATTGCTTTTACCCAGGATGCCATATCGAATCATGCCATCCACACTCGGGTCGAACTTGGTCCGACCCAAACTAATTGTAAACGGAAATCTCAAAAAGAATGAAAGAAACTCAGAAAGACGGTCAGACACTCGTGTAGCAGCCCTCATTAAGAACTGACAAAGGGGGAAGAGAAAGCCATAAATGCAGTTATCGTTAATAACATTTGAATAGTTAGAAGATGTCGGATACATCCCCCCTTTTTCATTCACACATTGACATTACCAGCAGACCCGCATATCTCAACGTACTGCGGAGAAAAAGACTCAACAAGATCGATGCTTCCATATTTCAACAAAAAGGTTCGACGACGACTACAGCCTTCGTCAGCAAACCCCGCTTTCTCTTTCACGCCCAACTTTTTTCTTTTATAGCTTTTATCAAACCCTCGCCTGTTTGTAAATGCGTCATTTGTATATATATATAAAACTAAAATCTTTCGAAGTCGACTTCTGCTTTCTTGCAATTTTCATTACTTTATTGCTGGGAAATTCTGGTCGCTTCGTCGCATGTTGGCATGGCATATTTTTGTTATTGAATTAAACAATTATGAAATAAATAAGACATAAAGAAATAAATACACTGTATAATTATGTACGTAACAAGACATGGACAGCTTCTTTCCGGTTAGGGACAACGTGCCATACACCAATACGCGAGACAGTGCCTTTCCATAGACGTCTGATTTAGCAGCTGCTTCCAGCATTTCGGGCTCAAATATTGCACCTCTCTCCATAGCGGATACTTGAGAGCAAAAGAGAAGTAGTAACTTCTGCCTTGACGTATGCAAATGCCTCTACAGCGAGACATTGTTGTACATCATTTATGGAGACCTGGTAGCTCGGTTGATAGAGCATTTGGCTTGTGACCATCAAGTCACGGGTTCTAATCCAGGCCGGTACGGACACGGGTTAACCTTATGTGATGGCTCACAGTCGGTATCCATATCCCACCTCCGTGTCACCGCTTTGGCGCGCAAAAGGCCTCGGTCATCCTGCAGGTAGATGACTACACGCCACCGTCACACGCTGGCAAAGCGACTTTTGTTGCCGCTTGCTTTCCATTGGGAGGAAGCGATCCACATTTAAAAAAAAAGCGAAAATGTACGCAGAAATATGCTGCGTACAGTTCCGCTTAAGAAATCAGACAGAAAATAATTCTAGAAAGAAAATGTCCTCCTGTGTTCGAATAGAAGAAAATCATCTGCGATGCGGATTCCTAAGGAGCAGGTGTGGTCATGCCGAATCGAATTTGACTGAGTTCCATTAAACTGCAGCCTTTCTGAAAGGTCTTACGTTGAACTGTGTTGAACCTGGATATAACGAGCACTCTCGGGGCCGTTTGAAAGTGATTGTTATGGACAGGGTTCCCTTTC
The DNA here is from genome assembly GCF_037325665.1 of Littorina saxatilis. NCBI lineage: Eukaryota > Metazoa > Mollusca > Gastropoda > Littorinimorpha > Littorinidae > Littorina > Littorina saxatilis. The sequence goes on along the minus strand of NC_090246.1, from coordinate 60,581,680 downwards.
GGCAAGCCTCCATGGTGTCCTATTCTGCAAGATAATGAACACAGTTAATGGGCTATGGGAAATCCAGATCACGTATCTCCTCCCTAGAAGTTGTAGTCCAACGGTGGTGCAATTTTCGTCATATACAGAATCCCATAGGGCACATCGAATTCCACGGTTAACTTACACTTTCTCTCGTAATTACCGACAAGACATAAAACAGACAGTAACGTAGTCTTACAGTCATCTGACAGAGACAAAGGATCTCCGTGGTTACGTGGATGAAGAGCGCGTACTGTGCACGTGAGCAAGACAGATGTAAACCAGTGTCCAGAAGCCGGGGAAGCCGAAGCAGATCTCAATAGCCGACTTGCATGATACACCGCCGAGCGAGATCTTCAGCCGCGGAGATGCGATAGTTCGCTGGGGTGTGGGCAACTGTTACGGTCGCGGCTTCACTTAACAGGCTCAGTTACGCTTGACCACGTTTTGGCCTTGAATATTGACTAGATGCAAAAGCACTTTTTTTTTATTAACGGATGGATTCGTCCACCGTTTAAATAAGTTTGCTTCCAAGTTATCAAGGGCCAGAATTGGGGTGAGGATGAGAAGGGGTGGCGCTAAATGGTGAAGTTTCACACACAGTTCACACAAGGTTTTTGCCCCAGGGGGCCAAGAAACCACACAGCAACAAAATTAATCCAATATTAAACACGCATTCATATATATATATGCTAATCACAACTCATGACGAAGGAGGAGACGAACGGGATCAAGTGGGAAGAAGAAGACAGAGGAGGAGGAGGAGGAGGAGGAGGAGGGGGAGGGGGAAGAGCAGGAGCAGGAGCAGGAGGAGGAGGGGGAGAATCTAGCAGGAGGGGCTGAAGGAGGACAAGGAGGCGGAGACACTCTTTCAATCAAAAAACGCGTAATAGTCTACTTCGCCTCAAGGTCTACATTACAACACGTTCAGTGACTTCACAACCGCATTCGACACACTTAGCTCCGTCACCTCAGTCAATGAGACCCAGATCTTTTCCCCAAGCAAAGCTGGAAAGCAAACACTAGAAGGGAGATACTGGTATGTCCTGCACTTCTTACCCCTGTGGGCAAGACCGGTGCTAGCGTGCAGGGACACAGTGTGAAAGAGGACTCATTTCCCGGCGTCACTAGTTAACGACTCGGGGCGTGCGACAAGGTGCCTCTTTCTCCCCGCGCCTCTTCATTGTTCATCGACACCCTCATAATTCCCGCTTGACGGGGTAACCATGGGTGAAGGGAAAATCATTAGTGTCCGGGAGAAATGGAGAGCATCGAGGAGAGTATGTTGAGCAAGGGGAAGGAATGGAGGGGAGTAGAGTCATGGCAGGGTAGGGTGACAGACAGAGGGCTTGTCACGAACAGACAGACCAAGGCGGGTCGGGTTTTGGGATCCGCATGTGCTGACCGAAAAGCAAGAGGGGGTCGATGGAAAAATGCGGCCGGACAAAAGACTGCCCGAGAAAGATAAGATAAATCAATGCACAACAAACATTGGCTTCTTTGGCTCCTAGCGGATTTAAGAATCAACAGACAGCAAAGAAAGAAGCTTTGATAAATAATCAATGCAGAGAAAGCGACAGAGATTTGTAAAATCAATAGACAGCAAAGATAGTAGCATTGTCCAATAAATGTTACACAGCGAGTCGCTTGTTTTTTTGTGGGCTTCTGAATAATTAGACACTATGCAACTATCGGCCTTGGCTTTTCACAGACTTTTGAATCAATAGAAAGTAACTAACAAGCCGCCATGACTATTTTTAGGTTTAGGAATCAATCAACACTAAACAACAAGCTTCCTTTACTTTTTACATTTAGTCAGGTTTTGACTAAATGTTTTAACATAGAGGGGGAATCGAGACGAGGGTCGTGGTGTGTGTGTGTGTGTGTGTGTCTGTGCGTGTCTGTGCGTGTGTGTGTGTGTGTGTGTGTGTGTGTGTGTGTGTGTGTCTGTCTGTGCGTGTGTGTGTGTAGAGCGATTCAGAGTAAACTACTGGACCGATCTTTATGAATATTTTACATGAGAGTTGCTGGGTATGATATCCCCAGTTATTTTTTCAATTTTTAGATAAATGTCTTTGATGACGTCATATCCGGCTTTTTGTAAAAGTTGAGGCGGCACTGTCACACCCTCATTTTTTAATAAAATTGATTGGAATTTTGGCCAAGCAATCTTCGAGAAAGGCCGGACTTTGGTATTGCATTTCAGCTTGGAGGCTTAAAAATTAATTAATGACTTTGGTCATTAAAAATCTGAAAATTGTAATTAAAATTATTTTTTTTACAAAAGGATCCAAATTTACGTTCATCTTATTCTTCATCATTTTCTGATTCCAAAAACATATAAATATGTTATATTCGGATTAAAAACAAGCTCTGAAAATTAAAAATATAAAAATTATGATTAAAATAAAATTTCCGAAATCGATTTAAAAACAATTGTATCTTATTCCTTGTCGGTCCCTGATTCCAAAAACATATAGATATGATATGTTTGGATTAAAAACACGCTCAGAAAGTTAAAACGAAGAGAGGTACAGAAAAGCGTGCTATGCAGCACAGCGCAACCGCTACCGCGATAAACAGGGTCGTCAATTTCACTGCCTTCTACGGACTACAGTCATTGTGAAGCAATGCAGTGCGTTCAGTTTCATTCTGTGAGTTCCACATCTTGACTAAATGTAGTAATTTCGCCTTACGCGACTTGTTGTAGGTTAACAAAGCCAGGCGACCGATTTTACAGATAACAGTTGGATTCTGTCAGGTGGAATTATCGATCTACTAAAGTACTATAAAGGAAAAGTACATGGGAGTGATCAACATGGTTCGACACTAAAGAGCAAATATAGTATGGACAACAAGTCACTGTTATGCATACTATTTGGTTATTTTCCCATTTTTATGTCGAGGGGGGTTGAGATAATACGACAAGGTGCGGTCAATAAGCTTGGCAATAAAGAACAGATGTATAGTATGAACAAAACAGACACTGTAACGCATAATTGTACCTCATTTTCGCATTTTTATGTTTAGAGAGATAGAGAGTATTTGTCCAAAGCTATAGTAGAAAAGTCGGAAATATGAGGAATTAAAGGCAGAGTAAGCCTCCCGTAAACCATCACAGATACGGTCAGGCTTTTACACACAGTACAAACACCATTTCATTTAAACACTCACCAATTGAGAACATCCTAGGTGCCCTCCGTAAAGAGCGAACAATTTTCAAAGAATTTATTTTTGCGTGGTTTATCTTACCCCTGAGCCATCGTGAACCCGTGTGATCCAGTTTTCCCTTTTCACAATGCAGTCGTCATAGTTAGTCATTTGAATGCGACTCGACGTGAGCTTATCTACAATAGCACGTTTTTTTTATGCACGAAACAACGGCTGTGGTTCACAAGAACTCTAGCGATGGCTTTTGACTGTTGAGAGGAACGGCGATTTGCACTGATAAACCGGCCGTCGTCTGCTACGACCCTTGCGTGACCCTGCTTCCGGGCTTTTCTTTTTTTAAACTTTCACAACTTCGAATTGTTCTGATCTTGTCTTGATGAAAAACGAATTCTTTATGATTAAAGAATGTTTGTGTAACAAGCTGTCAATTTATTATTTAGATTTTAAAAGTTAGGTCTAGCGCAAAAACGAGGCGCCGTTGTTGTTAACGGAACAAGTCTACGAAAATAAATTCTTTGAAAATGTCTCACGCTCGACAGAAAGCAGCCAGGATGTTCCCGTTCGGTGAGCGTTCAAATGGAAGTATGCTTGTACTGTATTTAGACGCTCGGGGAGCTCTGTGATGGTTTACGGGAGGCTTACTGTGCCTTTAAGAATAATTGGTTTTAAAAAGATGCTCATGTACGCAGTGTTAGTACATTGTCTTTTGTGGAAAGTAAATGATGCCAGAACTTTTTTGAGAACTACAGTCTCGTGTGCAAGAAAACTCTCTGTCACACGACTAACTCGTAATAGCGATTATGTCTCACAGCAGCATAGGCATAGAAAGACATAAATGAGTGTTTGGGGACGAAATAACAGGCACAAAACAAGACTGAAAAACACAATTGCCCTTTTACACATACCCTACACACGCATGCGCGCAGAAGATAGATTCTGGTTGAATGCATTCAACAAAGTATCAACCAACGTTTCTGAATCTTTCAATGAAAAAAGATAAACTTATTTTGAACCAAACAGCACATACCAACGAAACCTAAACACACAAACACACACGCGCACTAACACAGATTGAATGCAAAGCGCGAACGAACACGGAGGATTTTTGTAGGTCAGGTCGTGGGAAAGTCCCCCCGAAATGTTCCACAGGGGAACTGGTTGTGTTTGTATTGTTTATTTTCTCACAGTGATGTTGATGGATTTTACAGTGCCGTTTTGAAAGAATATTTTCCGAATTTGGGGCACACTTTTGGTTCGTTTATCTCGTCGAAGTAACATTCTAAATCAAAACCTTCCAACACCGCTGGTGCAGATTAGACCTGCCTGGCTGTCTGCGTGCGTGTTAGAGCTGAAGACGAAGCCTCAAATCGCCAAAGCGTCACCTATCTGTAGGTCCTGAGCATCGGATGTACGTTGATACGTGGTGAGATCCGCACGGAACTGTCTATGCAACTTTTCCTAGTCACAGGTGTAAGGTTCGATCTTTTCTTTGAAATTTCGTCCTCTGTGTACGTAGCAAAGCGTTTCGCCATTTTCAGTTTTCGTTGCAGACGACGATAGTGAAAGTAGTACCTATGGTTTTGTTTTGACCTTTCGTATTCAGGGGTCTTAATTGAAGTCAAACAGTTTATTTACCAAATGCAAAGCACAGGATTTTGTTATGGTGTATGCATCCAAACTTCACACTCCTTCCACACGCATATTATATCATAATAAATATGTACAGATAAAGTGTTCAATTTCACTGGGCCTATTTACATGTGTACACCAACCAGACAGTTCAAAACGGACTGGTTGTTCTTTTAGCACCAATTTGACAGGAGTAATCACAGGTTACATGGATAAAGATAAATGAATTCCCTAAAATCATATCTAAAAATATAGTCATCAATATAATAAATCCGGGTACATGCTAACACAGTTATTCAAAGGACACAACCCTTAAAGTTTGGTAAAGGGAGCTTGTCGTGTAAGTGGAAAGTTAACGAAGCTTTTGAAAACAGAAATTGAATGAAGAAGAAAATGTGGCTTTCAGTTATATACAGGAGAACGGGGTTGGTGTTATTCTTTTTCCGTCAAACACGAAGTACACAGATAAAACGTGGTTGACTGACCAAGGCCTGTTGGCACACTATTCAGAATGCACAACAAAATGTAACAACACTTTGATACCCATTTTTCTACGTTCGTGATCACTTGAAATGAATACTGAAAACATAAGTGTTTAAGGTAGTGACTGAATGTATGTGAAGGTACACATTTTCAAAAATAAATGCATGATCAAAATAATTGATTTCGGCATCAAAGCGTGTAACATACAATCTTGCACACGTTTGCTTTAGTAGTGGCAAAGAAGGAATGCGTGGGACATTACCCGCTATTACGAGCTAGTCGTGTGACAGAGAGTTTTCTTGCACACGAGACTGTAGATGTTTCACGACGGCTTTAGCCGGAGTGAGACAGCAGCAGTCGAGTGTGCAAGAAAACTCTCTGTCACACGACTAGCTCGTAATGGCGATTATGTCTCACAGCATAGACATAGAAAGATATAAATGAGTTTTGGGGGACGAAATAACAGGCACAAAACCAGACTGACAACACAATTGCCTTTTCACACATACCGTACACACGCATGCGCGCAGAAAATAGATCCAATGCGTTTTGAGTTTTTTTCCTGGTTGAATGTATTCAACTAAGTAACAACCAACGTTTCTGAACCTTTTAATGATTAAATACACTTTTTTTTTAACCAAACAGCGAAAACGAACGAAATCTAAACACACAAACACACGCGCGCACTAACACAGGTTGAATTCAAGGCGCGAACGAACACGGAGGATTTTTGTAGGTCACGTCGTGGGAAAGTCCACCTAAATAGTTTCGCAGGGGAACTGGTTGTGATTGGATCGTTCATTTTCTCACAGTAATGTTAATGTTGTTTATGGTGCAGTTTTGGAAGACTATTTTCCTCATCTGGGGCACACTTTCGTCTCTTGGTTCGTGTATCTCATCAAAGAAACAGTCGAGTGTTTCGTAATCCGAACCTGCCATCACCGTCGGTGCACCTTGGACCTGCCTGACTGTCTGCGTGCGTGTCAGGGAAGAAGACGAAGCCTCAATTGCCAAAGCCGTCACCCATCTGTAGCTTCTGGGCATCTGATGTACGTTGGTATGTGGTGAGCGCGCTGACGCTTCGATGACCGGTCACAGCCATGATTTCTGCAGGCGTGAAGCTGGATTGATGCAGGACAGTGGCACTTGTGGCCCGGATCGAGTGATTTGTGTAAACTTGACTCAGACCGCAGGATTTGCTCAGACGGGGGAGGAACTGGGTCATTGAGTTTACACCGATTGGTTTCTTCGCATACCAAACCGGCGAATCTGTAGAAAAAGTGTCCAGAGGATACACCCAAAGACGGTCGCAGTCGGGGTTGAGGTGGCTGATATACTGCCTGAAAGACTCCACGGGGCACGAATCTGTCAGAGTCGCTGGCATGAATCCGGTGACGAATGCCGTGTCGTGTTGGTGATTTTTGGTAAGTTCGTCGGAGTTTTTGCACACATACTCTCTGTTTGTTGTTGCGTCTGTTTTGATTCGGAACGTGGTTTTGGTCATGGAATCCATGTTTTCTGCGCCCCTTCTTGAAAAGTAATACCGCACGTCGAACTGTACCTTGTTCGCTAGCCCCGTTGGTGTCGCCGTGTTCATACATGTACATGCTGTGGTACAGCTTTTGCCTGTCGGCTTCGGCCATGGGTTCGTAGTGGGTGATGTTCCCTTTGCCTTGTTGCTTGAGTTCTTTGACAGCCGCCTTGAACATTTCGTTAGCGACGGAAAAATCAGAATCCCGAACAATATCGAAGTCGTTGTTGTGCGGTGGCGACTTCAGGTGGCGATTCAGACCGTACCGGATCCCTTCCAGTGTTTTTTGTTGATACAAGTCGCCACTTTCAGATCTAGCTTCCATATAAGAAAGAGCCAAGAGTACTGTTCAATTCATTTTTGGCTCACGTAAGTGTAGCCTATGCGATCGTAACTTTGTCTGTCTGTGCGTGCGTGCGTGCGTGCGTCTGTGCGTGTGTATGTCTGTGGTAGAAACTCTAACATTTGAAGACGTCACATTACATTGACGTCACATTATGACGTAAGAGGGTTAGACGTCACGCGAAGGAAGTACTGACAGTCTCGGTCATTATTATTTTGAGCGCGCCGAGACTAGTTGGCAGTCGTGTCCTTGTAAGTAGGCTACATGCAGACAGACAGATCTAGATCTAGTGTCTCGCTTTCTTGCACAGTTTCACCTATGCTCTTTCTCTGTGTGTGTGTGTGTGTGTGTGTGTGTGTGTGTGTGTGTGTGTGTGTGTGTGTGTGTGTGTGTGTGTGTGTGTGTGTGTGTGTGTGTGTGACGGAGTGATTGAGTTTGTGTTACTGATTGTCGATTTCTTACGTGAGCCTTGATGGCTTCGCCTCTTGTTCGACATTGCTTCAAAATCCTCACCTTTTCCCTTTTCTTTCAGATAATGGCGAAAGATCCGCACGGAACTGTCTGTGCACCTTTTTGTTGTCACTGGTGTTAGGTTCGATCTTTTCTTGGCAATTTCGTCCTCTGTGCAGGTAGCAAAGCGTTTCGCCATTTTCGGTTTTCGTTGCAGACGACGATAGTCAAAGTAGTACCTATTGTTTTGTTTTGACCTTTTGTATTCAGGGTTCTTAATTGAAGCTTGAAAGGGAGCTTGTCGTGTAAATAGAAAGTTGACGACGCTTTTGAAAAAAGAAATTGAATGAAAAAGAAAATGTGGCTTTCATACATACAGGGGAACGGAGTTGGTGTTATTCTTTTTACGTCAAACACGAATTACACAGATAAAACGTGGTTGACTGACCAAGGCCAGTTTGCACACTATTCAGAATGCACATCAAAATGTAACAATACTTTGATACCCATTTTTCTACGTTTGTGATTACATGAAATGAATACCGAAAACATAAATGCTTAAGGTAGTGACTAAATGTATGTAAAGGTAGAATTTTCCAGAAATAAATACATAATCGAAGCAATTGATTTCAGTATGAAAGCGTGTAACATACAATCTTGCACACGTTTGGTTTAGTAGTGGCAAAGAAGGAATGCGTGTGACATAAGTTTTTTTCAAATGACCCAACAGTTGTTTGACAGTCATCCTTTCAGGACCTTGGGAAGTAAATATTTGGCGGTAGCAGACACGGTTTTAAGATTATATGCGCATCTTTACTTTTGGACAAACTTGTTTGAATCATGGTTTTTCCAAAAATAATCATTTTCTACGTCTTTTTTTTTAGACACATGCCCGTTAATGGCAAAACAAAGATTGCGTTAGTTTTGTTGAATGAGGGGATAGTAACTAGTGGAGAACGACAAACACAGCAGTTATAGACGGCATATGACAGTAAGTTCAATATTGACCTCAATGGGACCCAGTAGGTAACCTCTTTTGAAGGGCTTTTTATTGGTTGCTAATTGTTCTCGTAAAGGGGAAGTAGCTGGGAGGTGGTCCCACTCCTTGGCCTGCTTTTCTTGGCTCTCCGTTTTGGAAGATTTCTCGTGAAGTTGAAAGGACCAAAAAAGTAATTCCGACAATGACAGACTCACACGATGCTATAGTAGATTTCAGCTAAAACAAAGATCCTTCTTTGTCAAATCAACGCGACGTTTAGTCGGAATGATACTACTTCTCTTGCACAGATGTTTTACAAGAAAGCTTAAAAGTACGAAAAGTACACTGTGTGAAAAAACAATACTAATCTGCTTCACACTTTGGTAGGTTTAGGACAATAGCTTATCAAAATTCTATGTAAACCCTTCGTTGACGATTTATTGTCAGAGTTGAAATGACGCTACTCCTCTTTGCAGAGAGAGAGAGAGAGAGAGAGAGAGAGAGAGAGAGAGAGAGAGAGAGAGAGAGAGAGAGAGAGAGAGAGAGAGAGAGAGAGAGAGAGAGAGAGAGAGAGAGAGAGAGAGAGAGGGAGAGAGAGAGAGAGAGAGAGAGAGGAGAGAGAGGAGAGAGAGAGAGAGATAGAGAGAGAGAGAGAGAGAGTACGAATACGAGGGAGAGAGAGAGAGGGAGAGGAGGGGGCAGCGAGGAGACGAAAGTACAGTCATTTCAGCCGAGACGAAGCACTTTTTGCGGAAGTCCTCTAGATGGAGAGGGGTTCCAATTTCGCCCTTTCTGTTTCCAGATTCCTAACAATGAGAAAGTCGGGGCCTGGTTTGTGATGATGCTACGGGCTGAAGTCAGCACAATCCAAAACATTCAGACCTACAGGGGATCGTATTCGCTCGGCTTCAGACACCTCCCGGCCAATTTCAAATTTCCATTACCTTGCGTCGTCTGTCTGACTCTTGTTTCCCTCTCAGTCAAAGACTCTTGGTTTTAATTCATTACTGGCACTTTTTGGGGGGCCATTTCCCCCTACCTTTGAAATGTAAGTTAGTCAAAGTTTGCAAATTATAAAAATAGATATGTGCAGTGTATAAAGTGTGTAATGATTCCTGTAGGAACACCAAGTTTTTATGCACAAACAAAGGTCGTTAATTTTCATCTATTTCTTATAACAACGGAATTTAGAACGCACCGTATATCCACCCCACCTCTGAGAACACCCCCACACACACACACTCACACACACACACACACACACACACACACACACACACACACACACGCACACACACACACACACACACACACTCACATACACCGGTTTAAATTGCAGCCCTTTTCATCTTCTCCCTTATGACAAGAAATGTCCTAATCGGAAGAAAAAAACCCACAAACAACTGTAGTGAACGACAGGTGGGTGGTGGTTTCTGTCAATGAAAAACCAACAAACAAATAATTCTCCCGCCAACTCAATTCCAGCAACTGGCAGCAGAAAACACCGGTATGCGTGCGCATCCCGGAACACGATATTTAAATGCAGAGGCCATGTGCGGCGTGACATAGCTGACGGGACAGAATTGCGATGGGGAATGCTGATTCACTTTCTGCACACGTCACGATGGGCGATTACTTGTCGCGCCCTCCGACGATCGGCGGAACTGTGCCGCAGCACTTGAAGACAGGTCGACCCCCTTCCCAGGTTTTTGGGGACCGAATGAGGAGGACTAAGAACGATTGGAAACTGACATGAGAAAACCGAGGCTTCCCATGAAATGTCGACTTTATCCGCATTAAAGTCGTTATCAGATTGATGAACACAATCACTGTTTCAAGTATTGCGCTTGCAGCGACGTCTGCACTTGATGAAACTCTGCGTGTTCGTTATCCGTGTCTGCCTGTTTGCCTGTCTGTCTGTCTGTCTGTCGTTCTGTCTGTTTGTCTATCTGTATTTGTGTGTCTCTCTGGGCTGATGAATAAGTGGGATTATAAATGTGTGTGTGTTCTCTCTCTCTTTTCTTTCTTTTTTGTATGTCTCCCCCTTTCTCTGTCTCTCCAACTGTATCTTCCTCCTTCCCTCTATTTCTGCTAATTAAAAAGGGGTAACGGTGCGTACACACACAGACACAAACACACACACACACACACACACACACACACACACAACCACACACACTCGCGAACAGAAACACGCCTACTAGCCTACCTAATTTGTTTGTCGATTTAAAATTACAAAAATACCAAATTACAAAAAACACACAAAAAAACCAGCGATGCGTCTAAACGTTAGAAGGCAGAAAAAAGTAAAGTGATCTGTAAACACATACAAAAAACAATGACAAAACACCAAATATGTTTGTCCAAAGGTCAAACGGATAATGACCAAAGGCGAAACAAACAACGCATTGGTTTGCAATGAAACACAAAACCAAGCACACACGCACAAGCACACTAAAGATATAGGACATTTTGGTCACGAAAAAGCCCCAGCGGTCTTTTGAGAAAAAAAACCTAAGCAAATTTACCAACTTTTTTTACCAACTTTTTGAATTTTGTAATCATACACAAAACAGCACACCCATCAAAATGCACACACACACACGCACGCACGCACGCACACATGCACGCACGCACACATGCACACACATACATACACACACACCCACACAATCCCATGGCTACCACGAGCAAATAAGGTAGAAATGACACTTCATTTTACAACTCCAAAGGGAACAGTTCAGACAAGCATCACTGCAGTATTCATTTTATGACGCCAATTATATTCTCATTTCACCTATTTTACAACTGTAACTTTCCCTCACCAGCCCCGCCCCCCGCCAAAAAAACAACAACAAAACAAACAAAAACCAAGGTCTGTCTGAAACATTTAATATAATTTTATTTGTTTTTTCTCTCGGAAAAACAACCCACCTGAAATCCCAACATATTTTGCCTACCTTGCACCTGTTCAGCGTCTGATATTCAAGCATAGGCACGGAACACAATACCTCTTAGATATTGTTTTAATCGTCTGACGAGCGGGGAAAAAACCCGTCGGCATTTGTCTTATTTATCTTTTTACGAAACGGTTTCGTCGACCGGTACAAGTAATCTAGTCTTAGATTCGGAAGGGCAAATGTGAAACAAAATGTAAATGTTGTTAATACCCGAAGGGCAGAGGTAACACGAAATGTAATATTTGTTTCATTATTAGGCTTTTCAATAGTTTTTCAAGATCTTTGTTACAAAAGAGCTCAGAAAAGTTTTTTGGTTTTTTTGGCAGCATAAAGTGTTATTTGCATGATTGTTTGTCAAAAGATGTTTTTTGTGACTTTTTGATGTAATACAATCAGTCTTTAGGTATTGAGTTTTGAAATAAGTTTGTTTTATTTCAGTCTGAACAGATCCCATCACACAATAACAGCGAGTTTTCTTCATAATCTATATATATATACGACTTGTGTCTGTCTGTCTGTCTGTGTGTGTGTGTGTGTGTGTGTGTGTGTGTGTGTGTGTGTGTGTGTGTGTGTGTGTGTGTGTGTGTGTGTGTCCGCGATGCACGGCCAAAGTTCTCGGTGGATCTTTTTCAAATTTGGAGACCGTATTCAGCTACACCCCGGACACATCCTCATCGATGAGATATTTCAACACGTGCTCTCAGCGCGGAGCGCTGAACCGATTTTGGTTTTACTCTGGATCCATTCCCAGTAACTCTTCCTTATCTTCTCCAGTGTTTTCAGCCGCGTTTATCTCCCTTCCTCCGTGCGGTGCGCCGGCAAAGCCGGCGTACACCCGGCATAGCCGGGTCCCCGGCGCAGCCGGGTATTCGGCTCGACTTCTTCCCGGCGCAGCCGTACCCGGCGAAGCGGGTATTCCAACTAGTTATATATATATCATTATATATGAAACGATTTTTTCCCTTGGGAGATAATATAATGCACACAATAAATGTCAAAATTAAAGCAGCTTTTTCAACTTAGACAGAATAATTTATCTAAAATCATTCGTATGTTATTAATAGAAAGTTTCTATGCTATTGTGTGGAGATATCATTTCTGCCAAAATTGCACAAATAAATAAGAAGATTGAACACTTCGTTCAGGCGATGAGTATTTACCTGTGACGGCACTGGTGTTGTTACGGTGATATCAAATGTTATAAATCACTCGGAAAATCATCACTTTAGTGCCAGGAATAGAATTATAATGGCAAAATCAACATCGCACGCTGATTCTATATTTTTCAGAGTACCTAAAAATGCTGAGCACTCAAAACACATTTGTATACCTTTTGGGGCTAAAATGTCGTGCCACCTCTAACCTTAGGATATGAGAAGCAAAGAGACGTAGGCGCTCTAAATGCATACGACACGTGCAGCAAAAGTAAGTGAGAGTAACGCAGAACCAATCTAATCGAACATGATAGAATTACAAGCATTGAAATGAATAGGCGACTTTCATCCTCATATATCACGAGTAACAAACTTAATATGTCGAAGCCACTATAACGCTAGCCATTGAATATGACCGCAAGAACCATGCTCTGTACAAAATCCAATCTGCACGCCTTTCCTATTTTTCTTACACGAAATCACGATTCGTTGTGTGCCACAATCCTCAGGAGAGGAAACAACCATTCCGAAAAAAACACCCCACAAATTATACAGGGAGATAATCCCTCCTTTTGTGCTATTGCCTGGAACGAAAACAGGCGTATTATGACACGATTACGAAGCTCGTAAACTGCTGGCAAACGGTTAAATCTCTTCTATGGTCAAATCAATGAAGTTCAAAGCTCTGAAGAATCGGAGATTAGTGACACAAAAGGGGTGGAACGTCACAGCGAGGTCAAATCGATAACGCGAAAAGCTGCTGCTTCAAAAACAGAAGGTGGGTTTTTTCACTAAAGGTTTGTTTGTTTGCATATCCATGGATGAGCGAGTTCGTGCTTCTGTAAGATTCTGCAGACGTCTTGGTTATGAAACCTTATGAGATTTTACAGACAAAAAGGACTTTTTTGCGTTGCGCAGATAAAGCGAAGAATTGTGCAGTTTGGAAAGCAAATCAAACAGCATTGACATAAAGCGTCAACGACATAATGTTGGAACAACTAAAGTCGGAACGCATTGACTATTAACCGAATTAGGTCATTTCGCAAAACGGAATTCCCTACTCAGAATTCCCTCAGGTTTGGAGATTTTTTGAAGGCTTATTTTTGTGCAATGACGCCATATCCTCAGTTTATTGTATACAGAGAAGCAGCCGGTTGAAAACGGGCGTCGACAGAGACAATGAACAATAAAGAGCACTTGTGATCATTGTGAATATTATACCCTTGTCTTTATAATTTAATATGTGAATATTACTTAACTTTACGGGGACTGAACCGCAAACAATTTGGTGTGGACTTTGGTGGTGTAAAGGTCATTGTTATGAGTGTGTGGGTGTGAGACTGTTTTCGATAGTTGACATGCATTCTTCAGATTAATTTCTATTGCAGTCTGTTTCACTGCCGCACACACTCAACTCTTTGTGTTGAATTATTGTTTGCAAGTTAGTTTGCTCTTTTGCTTCCAAGTGATGGGTGATGGTTGATGCCGCATAGCCTTTCCCCTCCCCCTTTCATCACCTTCGTCGCCAGACCTTTCTCTCCTTCCTACTCCATATAATTATACTCTGTAACTGTTTTAAATGAAAGGTTGGAAGATTGGACCAAGCCCAAAACCTTCATCCTTTTGAAATAAAGTTTGGAGTTCTGAGTTCCTTTTTCTGTTTTTCTTTAGCCCGCCGGCGTCAACCTTTATGTGTTTTAAGGGTATACATTCCTTCACCTGGAAGCTTCTTCTTCTTCTTCTTCTGCGTTCGTGGGCTGAAACTCCCACGTACACTCGTGTTTTTTGCACGAGTGGAATTTTACGTGTATGACCGTTTTTTCCCCCGCCATTTAGGCAGCCATACGCCGTTTTCGGAGGAAGCATGCTGGGTATTTTCGTGTTTCTATAACCCACCGAACTCTGACATGGATTACAGGATCTTTTTCGTGCGCACTTGGTGTTGTGCTTGCGTGTACACACGGGGGTGTTCGGACACCGAGGAGAGTCTGCACACAAAGTTGACCCTGAGAAATAAATCTCTCGCCGAACGTGGGGACGAACTCACGCTGACAGCGGCCAACTGGATACAAATCCAGCGCGCTACCGACTGAGCTACATCCCCGCCCCTAATTTTCTGTTTTTCTTTAGCCCGCCGGCGTCAACCTTTATGTGTTTTAAGGGTATACATTCCTTCACCTGGAAGCAATCCTCGGTCCAAAGACCTCGGTCATTCTGCCATAAGTGCAGTTGGCTGATTACACCTACACACACACACACACCTTGGTAGTGCGACTATGTTCCTGCTAGCTTTTCACTGGGAGGAAGCGATCTAAGTTTCCCAGCGAACACCCACCAACCAAGCCGCCAGAATAAAGTAATGAAAATGGAGAAGAAAAAAAAGAGATCCTGTTCTGACAACAGATGTGCTAAAGCTTTCATACAGTTGAAAAAGCATATCTCAACTTATCCTGCGCAAGGTGAAGTTTTGTTGTTGGATTTATTTCGATTTGATTTTTGGTATGTGTACAAGTGAAAGGATGCTCCTATTCCGTGTGAACGCCTGATGAATCTGAGTCGGTGAACAAAATCACGTAAACAAGAAAGACGGTTCCTTAAAGAACTGTTGCAAGCAGCTGAATTGCAGGCAGTATATCTCATCAATTCTTTCATTTTCCTGGATTTGTGAAAGGCAGGTGAACGAAATGAGTGCGGTTAACCAATAAGCCTGTTCGTATCCGTGGGTTAGAACCCTCCTATGCACTGTTTGATCCTTTCATGTCAACGACCGACCAGGGTCGCCAGTTCTAATCTCTCCATGATTTGTCTTTGTCTCGGTTTCGCCATTTCAACATTGCAATCTCGACTATTTGGTGATGTTGATTGAAATGTGAAGGACGCTTGAAAAAAGTGTGTGTGTGTGTGTGTGTGTGTGTGTGTGTGCGTGTGTCTGTGTGTGTGTACGTGTGTCTGTGTCTGTACGTGTGTGTTGTGTGTATTATGTGTGGGAGAGAGAGAGAGAGAGAGAGAGAGTGTGAGTAAGAGAGAGAGAGAGAAAGAGAGAGAGAGAGAGAGAGAGAGAGAGAGAGAGAGAGAGAGAGAGAGAGAGAGAGAGAGAGAGAGAGAGAGAGAGAATGGTGCAGGGGGCACAATTAAGGGAGACAGGAAAAGGAAGCACCCACACACAGATAGCTCTAATCAGATATGAGGTCATTTCATCCGCTGAAAAGAAGATACAGCAGACCCAAGACATCTTTACATACAGCGCAACATTTTATGAGAGGCCATTTTTTTCTGATAATAGATGGAGAAAGGAAAATGGTACTAAAAGCATGCCTCCGGCACGATGACCCATTTTCGTGACCACTGTGTGGTTGTTGAGTAAATTGAGTGCGCACGTGCTGCCAGTATTGTACCACAATCCTAAAATTGACTTTGTACCATTCCTTGATTACACACAACTACATCTAGCCATAACTAAGCCGCAAGAATATTTCTTGCCTATACCTTTCGTTTTTCACCCCCCCCCTCCCCCCAAACAAACGAATCAGATCGGGGAGAAAAATAACCAGGAATAGAAGCAAGGACACAAGAAATAAACAACAGAAACCCAAATTGAATATCTCCACAAACACAGACATAAACAGATGTGATAGGGTGGAGTGGAAGGGGGACAATAGGCCAGGAAGCATAAATGAGACGCCAAGACAGAGGTTGCGATAACGTGACTTTTAATTAACGTACACCAGAAAGTAGACACCAGAAAGCAGTGTAGATTCTCCTTCTTGGCAGGCCCAGCAAGTGACTGGATCAGCCATTCAGCAGCCTCGCCGCCCAGCGCCTCCAGGTTGAAGTGGGCAATGATGCGACGAGCCTCTGTGACGTAGTCGTCTAGCAGACAGCCATCTTTGCTGCTTGTGAAGAGGGGGAGCCTGGGAGGGGAGAACATCTGCCACTGGGGTCTAGGAACCCCGTCGACCGCCATCTTGGATACGCCGAGTACCTCCTACACTGCTACCCCTGCTTTCTGGTGTTAAACTACGGCGTCTCTACTTCCTGAATCCTGCTCGCAGCGCCAGATGTGATAGGGTGTAGTGGAAGGGGGGGAAATAGGCCAGGAAGCATAAATGAGACGCCAAGACAGAGGTTGCGATAACGTGACTTTTACTTAACGTATACCAGAAAGCAAACACCAGAAAGTAGACACCAGAAAGCAGTGTCTGATGACACATGAAAAGAACAGAAAACATAATATAAGTACATGGCATAACAAGTAAAACGCACCATTCATACCAATGCATCCTAACCATACATACATTCCACAATAAACCTATGAATGTATGACTGTATCATTTGTCAAAATAATCATGAAAAATATAGACAAGTAACAATACAGCCAAAATCCTGCAGACACAGCATTCTCTGAAAGAGAATCCACAGTGAGTTAAACAACTCCACAACAGCTAATGTCAAGGGAAGTAACCAACATCTTCCCTTAGGCCTAAGCCTTGCATTGGAAAATGCTCTACATAAATTAACCAACTGCATGAACCGCAACTGCAAAATAATTGTTATTATTAAGTATGTTCATCGCCATGAAGACACATCTTCATCGAGTTGAATAATAACGACAAGAACAAGAAAGATAACTCATGATACGAGTTCATTACCCAAAATATATGTGTCAACCATAATTCCCGTTCATCAATTGTAGGGGTTTCTGCGCCTAAATCGTAAATAGGTAGCTTTACGGGCCAATGGCACTGAGGGCTTAACTTTGGGCTTTTAACCGACTACTACTCAGACTTTACTGATCTCCAGAAATAATATGTGATAAAATGGGGAAAAATGGCAACGATACACATGGGTTACGATGCACGCGCGAGTTTTATGTGCTAGACATTATTTAGCCCAGTGGAATGCTAGTACAAAATGTGTATATGTGTTTTCCCCAAACAAAGCCCATTGAACTGGCGGGAAAAGGGACACACCGAAACGTATGAGAACGAGTCTGCCTTACTTGATTCTCTTACGAGTCTTTAATTCACAAGACTCTAAAACAACTTTAGAACAACTGGTCATCAAATATTAGAAGTTATTAACGCTCAATTTCAGCGTCAAATCATAAAAGTAATTAGAAACTGATCTAGAAAACACATCTCTCTGATAGATAAAATGGCGTCATCAACTCTGACGCGAGACCGGTCGGACATCGCCCGGGACCAAATCAGAGGCAAAATGTACATATATATGCAAACATCATAGCATCAAATGAAACATAAGAATAGAGCATAAGGAAAGAATACAGCATAAGGAATGAATAAAGCATTTAGTTACTTACAGATTCTCCTCAGTGAGCACACGTAAAAGGAACACAAAACCTGCTGCTGACGATAGTCGCGAAACACAAGAGCACAGGTTTCGGAATTCAGTTACAACCACAAGTCGACCGACACAATCGGAGCAACACACAGCTCGCTCCATGAAACTAATCGCGTTCTCTCCTCTAGCCTAAATGCTCAGTCTTTTAAAGGCTGGCCACTTCCGATTCCCTGTGGCGATAAGCCAATAGGGAGGCTACCTAGTGTCAGACAACGGGGGGTGTCGTCTTAAGATTGCCTGCCAAATGAAAGGGATCGTTAAAGAGGCAGAAAGCCGTGTCGGTGTCACGCACCGGAAATATTACGCACACCGGATAAGGCTCATTAGATTACAACCAGTTACAAAGAAGGGGGGGGGGGGGGG
Source organism: Littorina saxatilis (assembly GCF_037325665.1). Lineage (NCBI taxonomy): Eukaryota > Metazoa > Mollusca > Gastropoda > Littorinimorpha > Littorinidae > Littorina > Littorina saxatilis. The sequence continues at coordinate 60,563,235 of NC_090246.1, read as the reverse complement.
GGTAAGAGATAAAACCTCCAAGCTACCTGGCATCTTCTATGATGTACCCTGTCAAAAGAAGTGACACCCACTTGACAAAACGCCGAGTCCAACGATTACCCAGACAGGCTGGCGGCACATTGCATAACGACCACCTAAATCTGAGATAAGAGGTTAGAAAGGAATCCGGTCAAGAGTCTACCCTACGATAGTAAACACACAATAATCCTAGCGGGAGACACAACTTGGGTCAGGGGAAGATAATAGACAGGGGAGGCAACTGGGTCGGGCAGGAGATAATTACACAAAAAGACTGGATACGCCACTTGGCTACACACAGAAAGAAAACAAACAAACAAACAAACAAACAAACCTAGCTCTTTAACTCGATGTACTTGTGAATATTTCGTTTTGTTGATAATGAAACGTTTCATTGACTTACCTTTCTGTGGTTTTGGAACAAAGCAACCAAGAAACACCCACCAACCAAGCCGCCAGCTATGGCAACAGACTAGCTTGCCGGCCACTTAAAAGGATATGGGAATATCGTGTAAAAACAACAACAACCCCACAACAAGAACAAAAATCACACACACACAAACAACAACAATACAAACACAAAAACAAGCAGCCATTTGGCTCGTGCTAGGTTTCCAACGTCCTTAACATGCTCGCTAACCATGCACGGGGGACCTGTATTAAACCAATTGTTCCTAATACAGCAGACGTCCCGGAAAGCAGTTTTCCCCTGACGTCATAGACTCGATCATCAACGTTATTCCTAGAAAACACTCCCAGCGGTTTCACATTTAGATGGCAAACGTAATTGGGTTGCAACATTCTGCTGAATCGGCTCAAAGTACGGTCATTCACACGCTAGGACCACCTTTATGCACCAATTGTCAAACAAAAAAACAAGAAAACAAAACAACACCAAACAAACAAACAAATAAACCAACGAGCAATCGATCGACAGACAAGAGCGAGCGAACAAACGAACGAACGAACAAACGAACGATCGAATGAACGAACGAATGAACAAACGAACGAACGAACGAAAACAAACGAACAAACGAACGAATGAACAAACCAACCATCCAACGCACCAACCAACGAACCACCCAACGAACAAACCAACGAAGAAACCAACTACGTTGTATAGGAACGTTTTAATTTGCTACTGCTTGCTTTGCTGTAGGAAATCAATATAACGTTTTTTGTGCAGATGTTCGCTTATGCCCAGCACGATTTATTTTAAAGTTTGAATGCAATTCACCAAGCATTACCCACCTAAAAACTACATCAAATCTCGCCTTTTGCGGCTCCTGATAAGAATGACACCTACGCCGTTCGGCATGCCATAGCATGATGACTGGACGGGATAGATGAGCAAAATGGACATCGTTGGATAGAGATTTATCTGTTCTTCTAACTGACATGTAATGATTTTCCGTTTTAGCTGTTTAAATTTATTCGTCGATTTTAATGAAGGCCACCAAGCTTTTGTGAATTTTGTATCGACACTAACTCACACACAATCAAGCTGGTCTTGTTGCATACGGGAGAGGGATGATTGGTCTTTCTAACACTAGGATTGGTTTTAACATTGATAACGTAACCACAATGGTCGACACACAAACGTACTTGCCAAGTTCTTTTTGACGAGTAGGGGTAGAATGATCTTTGCTTTGGCAGAGGAAATGTTTTAGATGTCGGGAATTCGGTTTATATATCTCTTGTTTTTAACAGGAGAAAAGAAGTCTCCGCCACACTTCCGAACAGGTGTATTTTTTAAGCATTTTAAGGTGCCGTCATTCTTGAGTATTACGTCACACCATTATCTTGGCTGCACAATCTTATTATTAGGGCGACCATTGTAAAAAGGGGTTTTATGGCTACCAGTGCTATATCCGTTGTTTTTAAGGCAATATTAACTAAATTTTGTAATTACATTTGCTAAGTGACCTACACCCAACAGTCAAGAATTGACTTTGAAAATCAGTCAAGATTAAGATATAGGTGTTTAACATCGTCGCCTTAATGATGATGATATGTTTACACTCAGTTAAAAAAATATTTGTACAAGTATCGTGGTTGTCTAAAGACCCTTTTTTGCAAAGGACGGCCTAAGTCTCAAAATCACTTATTCAATTTTGTGCTCAAACGGTAAATCCCAACTTCGTGCGATTTACAAGCAAGAAACGTTAGGCACTGTCTCCTCGATAGCGCATTGGGTCAATGTTGTCAGGCCAATAGAATTGGAGAAAAGATGCCAAAGCTTAGGGCGACCGACTTTTGGTCGCCCTAAATCGAAAGTGTTGTAAAATGGGGGCTTTATGGCGACATTTGGTCGACCTAAGTAGGATTAAGATTTATATATATAGAAGAACAAGGATAAGTTCTTCATTCCACTTGGACATTTACACAAAATCTACAGCCTGTCTGCTTCCTGTGGGAATATTGTGTTGGATTAATTTTGTAATTAACACCTATGTCAATCTGCTGAATTAAATCCTCCCACTATGCGTAGTATGATGCAGCCATGATACTGTTTTTTGGAATGTGATCAAGTCAAATGAAGCACTTTTTGTAAAATTTAGATTATTCTGTTTTGCTTTTGTATTCACCCCTCGATTTGTCCTTCCTGGTTTATTCTTGTCATATCCACCATCATGAACATTTGTGTAATGATGTATCATTTGGGTCACGTAAAACAAACATTTGCTTGAGTGCGTGCCCTTATTGCTTACTATTAATGGTTTCATGGTATGTATTTTGAGTAGCATTTTGTTAAAACCGAAGGATGCTCGTATTCCATGGAAATGTATGGGCGGACCTGTCACGGTGAAGATGATCGTGTTTGCGAGACGAACTGTACCTTTCACCCTCCATGGAAAATGTCGCTTTCAACTGGAGAAGTCTATCTTTGGACTCTGAAAGCTTTGAAGACCATATTGACAAAAGCGTAGATGCGGTCAATGCGTAGGTGTACCCATGTTACCATGCATATACACATTTTCTTTTCTTGTTTTGTTGTTGTTGAAAAAGAGAGCCATCGGCAACATCTGCCTTGCGGAAACAACTTCTCCTTCTTCAAGGAGT
>NC_090246.1:60525154-60550154 GCF_037325665.1 Littorina saxatilis | reverse complement strand
CTGCAAAAAAGAGAGAGAGAGGGAGAGAGAGAGAGAGAGAGAGAGGGAGAGAGAGAGAGGGAGAGAGAGAAAGATGGAGAGATACAGAGATACAGAGAGGGGGGGAGAGAGAGACATAGAGAGAAGGGGAGGGAGAGAGAGAGAGGAATAAAGCGAGACAGACAGAGAAAGCGACAATCAGAGACAGACAGACAGACAGACAGACAGACAGACAGACAGACAGACAGACGGACAGACAGACAGACACAGAGATAGATAGATAGATAAATAGAGAGATAGAGAGAGAGTGAAAGAGACAGAGACAGAGAGACAGAGACACATGGAGAGAGAGAGAGAGAGAGAGAGAGAGAGAGAGAGAGAGAGAGAGAGAAAAAGAGAGAGAGAGAGAGAGAGAGAGAGAGAGAGAGAGAGAGAGAGAGAGAGAGAGAGAGGGAGAAAAAAAGTAAAAAACCCAAAAAGGTTGATATTATTTCCATAATTTCTTCTTTCCGTCCTATCATATGACACACCAAGCGCTGAACCGTAACATCAGAAGGATTCTTGCGATGCATCGATTTTTGTCTAATGACAGCTGCACACTTTGATCTCTCTCGGGTGTATTTGTGTTCTAATGTCTTTTACAAAAGCCGCGTGCAATACAAGACCTCGAGTGAGCAAACACAAATGTCAGCCAATTCTGATCAACCACTTCCCACAGCTAAAAGCCCCCCCCCCTCTTTGAAAGCTTTCCTTTGATGCTTGGATAATGTTCTTTGTTAGTTTAAACAACTGGAATTACAGTTCCCACAAATACCAACGCAATCATCGGTGCAGTCAGGGTGTCATTGAAAATAGGCTAACAATGAAGTGAGAAACTTTATATGTCCAGAAAAAAGAATCAGAGCTGTATCCATCTGTGATTAAGCTATGTAATCACACGCTTCGCTTTTGCTTCACAGGAGACACTGTGGAGGTTACGGAATTAAAAACGGAATACTCAGAACGGAAACGAGACAAAGACGTCGTCATTTTTCTCACCCCAGACTGCCGGTGTAATAACCGTTTTACTCTCAACAGAGGTGACGAACTAGTCTCATCAAACGGAATGTCCCACCGGCAGTCTCAGACGAGAAAAATGACAATAAATGTTTCTCGTTTCCGTACTAAGCATTTGGTCGTTCCCTCCGCAATCCCTTCACTGGAGCAGACTGGTGTACTCCCGACCAGTGTGCTTCAGACGTGTCTCAGGTAATGCTTCAAAATCGACGCCGTTTCCGACAGCACTCTCTAATCAAACAGTTTCTCCTTTGGCCCACACACCAAAAAAGGGCTTACAGCGCGCCTCACATCCACACACACACACACGCACGTACAAACACAGAAGAGTAAACATAGCAAACAACAAAACAACGCGACCTACCGGAAGCACTCTTAATTAAACACTTTCTTCTTTGGCCCACATATGAAAAACAGTCAAGAACGGACGAAAAAAAAAATATCCGGACCATTTTCAAATACTTTTGTATTATTTGATATTAGCTCCTTAAAAAGATTGTGGAAGTGATAGAATTAAAGAAAACCATGACATTTACGCGCACAATAACTTTAATCAAACCATTTCTCCGTGGCCCACATGTGAAAACTTACGTACACACAGCCAACAGCAGAAAATAACACCACACCGATTTCCGACACAGTAGTATTCAGAATTGGCTAATAGGAAAACGAGTGATTTAGTTAAAGGAAATGATGATATTGACGGGCATAATTATTTCTACAGTACATATTCGCGAATTTGTTAAGGATGAAAACATTTCTGTTTTGTTGTTGTTGTTGTGTTTTTTGGGTGTTTTTGTGTGGTGTGTCTTGGTTTGTATTGGTGTTGTTGTTTTTGTTGCGTGCATGCGGCCAACACATTATTTCACCTTGCAAATGTAAACACTGCTTTACAAGTTGGGTGTTATGTTTTTACCGCCTACCCTGCAATACTGTTGATTCTACTTCGAGTCTGTCTAACCAAATTACGGAGCCATTACGTACAATTAAACACATCTCTTTTGCAGCTGACATGTTCATACAGTTCTCTCTCACTCAGCTTTTGTAGCCGACACAGGAGGTAAAACCCAAGTAACCAACATCCTTTTTAAATAATCGCTCCTCCCACATTTAAAGCCGAAGACGTAGGACAAAAGCGGATTTAGCGGATTTAAAAATTGAAATAGAAAGGTTGACACATCATTCGTTCCAAGAGCATCTGGGTTCCAGCGTAGAGGATGTCCCTTTAGGGAGTTAATGAGATTTAACTTTGGTGTTCTTTAAAATCTCGAGTGAACAGTCTTTCTTTCAAGGTTTCCGTAAACTATCACGACCGATTCAAAATTGATTCAACCATTTTGACATATCATTCATGAATGTCTTAATCGTGTAGGTCCAGGCCTGGAGGATATTTTAAGATGTTTGGTGGCTTGTTGACAGACCAGCTTTTTTGTTGGTCCAAGGGGACCATATCGTCTTTTGTTTCATCTTTATTGACCAAGGCCAAAGGCCGCGGTTGATAAATATGAGACAAAAGGCGATATGCTCCCCGAGGACCAACAACAAAATGCTGGTCTGACAACAAGCCACCAAACATCGTTTTTGTCATCATTTTGGTTGTGCAACAAAATGCACAATAACCCACAGGGAGACGAATTTTTAGAATCCAACTCCGTGCCACAAAGCATCGTCACAGTAGCACGAGATAACACGTCAAACTTGTATGTGACGTCAAACGTAGCTTGTTGACGCTTTTCTTCCAGTCTGAAAATGTACAGAGCTGCGATCATACCTGTGAGTTCAGTAAGTGTTGAGCATATTTCTTTTCTTTTAAGTGTTTATGATTTTTCGTTGTGGTATTTGCGATTACAGAGATAAGTTGCAAATTGACCATGAGTCGCCGTGGTAATTATCAACATTGATTGGGTCTTTGAGAGTGAATGCTTACAATCGTTGTCCTCGGAAACACAAATCCAAAGCCGCGATGGTTCCACACATCAAACAATCAGCCTGATTGGCTTTTACTTTGACAATCCACGTTTCACCTGAAAGCTCAAACCCATTCACCACCTCGACTTATTGCATGGGGAACATGAGATTTATTTTCCAGGAGTTTGTGAATGAAAACTCGTGAAAATGATGACAATCCCATATATTCAACAGCCCCATGGACGTGACGTCATATGGTTAAAGAAGAGTGAAAATCACGAGATTCTTTCAGTGTTATGACGACGCTAAACGCCTTACATGAGACTCAGTGCCAAAGTCTGTCCTTTATTGAGCCCGAAGGCGACTTCGCGAAGACTTCGCGAAGTCTTTTTACTGAACACTCAGTGCTAAAGCTCCGTGCGGCCAGCTTCGCAAAGTTTAATTCGCGTAGTCGATTTCGCCCAATCAATGACGGGCTTTACAATGGGCAGAAAACGCAGTTTCCCATCAGCGTTGACTATTTTGAATAGTACACAATTATGCTATGCTGTGGCCTGAACCATCTTACCTCCCTCCACCGGCCCCAAAAGACCAGCAAACTATTCAAGACACAAATTAAACTACATATTTTACATGTTGTCCTGAAAATATGTTATTACTGTTGATATCTCGCAATACGGATCAAAGTAATAACATCTTGTTCGCCTATTATCATTGGATTTGTTGAACGCCTCAAATGCTGGGCAGATAAACAACAACAACAACAACAACAACAACAACAACAACAACAACAACAACAACAACAATTACGACGGATCCCGCAATGTATATTCTCAGTAAACACTTCTCTGCATGACAATTCTGGCAGCAGCAGGAGGACTGTGCATGTCAGTCGAGTCAAGCCCATACGAAGCCTACCCTACTCTTTCCCCAGGTAATAGCCTTATTAGACCGACAGCTTTCATAGCACACTGTGGCCTGGCCGTCAATTACTTTCTGTGTCGTGTCTGCCGAGGTGTCAGGCGTAGACACCTTGCAAGCCCTGTGGTCCACATTTCGCTGGGTCCCAGTTTGCCTCCAGTCCTCGTAAAGCTCTTGACAATCACCTCACGTCCTTTGCCCTCTATCTTCCCATCCTAGGTTTGTTTTCGATGCATTGCATTGGACATCCCTCCCCCCGCCCCCTTGAAAAGATCAGTCCCCAATGAAGGACAATCGGTCCCAGGAGGACATAACGCTCGAATAGTCAGCCAGTCGTTCAATTTTGCTCTTTCTTCCCGGTCAAGTCATTTGCCTGTGCTTCGCGTGGTATAACAAGTTGAATTAGGTCATGTCAAAACGAGGCGAACAATTTGCCTTCAATCCATCAAGAATAGTTAACAACGATACTTCCATCGATTAAACTATTAAAACCTAGACAGTAGCAGTGTGAACTTTAGCGCTCCAGGGATAAAAACCGCTGCTTAAGGTTGTTCAAGGGATTGTCTCCTTCTGCATAAAACGCCCATACGGCTTTGTTTCTTCTACGGGATCAGCGTTCTTGTTTCTGTCCGATGCACCCCGGTGAAATGATTTGAATGATTTGTTTGGGTAGGTTGCACACTCTGTTGGGATTTCATAAATTTCTGTAAATCCCCGAAATGGACATTTTCTCGACCAGTCTGATATGGTTCTCTCAGCGTTTCTGTTTCAAGTGATCACTCAAAATGTTCTCTATTTTCCTTTTTATTCTTTTCTAACACAATTTAAAGTTCTCTAACTTGATGTTTTTGCCACTTTCTGTTTTGAGAAGAAATCGAATGAAACTAGAATGCAAGCTCCCGCAGGTGAAAACCTTGTTTTTATCGAAATTCCCTGCAGAGAAAACGCCAAGCAATTTATCCTGGAAGCAGCTCGAGAAGTTATCTTCCCCTGAAACCCGCACCAAGCCCCCAACCCACCCCCCCCCCCCCCCTCCATCAACCCACCCCTAAAAAAGAGGATAAAATCCCATCAAACTGCAATTTTTCCTGTTTTGGGCCATTTTTTGCCCTTTAAATTGTTACTTAAGCTCTTGAGTTTTGTTCTTACTTGTTGTCGGCAAACTTTTTTTCCTCTTCTCCGTCAGTAATTGCTTCTCATTTCCACCTATGGTTTTTTGAAGGACAACATTAGAAAGACATGCAAGCAGCTGTTCAAAACGTCAGAATCGCGTCCCTGCGGGCAAGCGAACTTCCTGTTTGTAGACTTCGCAGAGTGAATTGTGGATGTCTTAATTGTGCACCTCCGGGCTTTTTCATTTTCCCGTTACGTCTGCTGATGTGGACGACAGCTTTCGTTTGGGTTTTGTACCTTGTAATGAGCTGCTTATGAGTGCACGTTTTGTTTACCTTATTGTACTTTGCAAGACGTTGGAGTAAGTTAACTAGTCGCGTTAAGAGATATTTAATTAAACATTCAGTCAATAAGTCAGCCTAAAAGATCAAATCTCAACACATTGGATCACACATTGGATATGACGTCACTATAAACAACTTTATTTGAAAAATGAGGAAAACAAAAAACAAACAAACATTTACGGGAATACCCGTTCCGCAAAAAGAGATAAAACAAGTCGCGTAAGGCGAAAATACAATATCACACCGGTGACACTGTGACGGTTCCCCTACGCTTTGTGTTCGGTGCCCTGACCCTTTGTGTTCGGTTCCCACTCGGTTCCCACACGCCAAAATTCGCGGACAAAACATCCATTTATGGTAGTATTACGCAATGTTGCTCTCTGAGAATGGTCTTGTTAGATCTGTGAGTGTTTACACTACATGCCTAGGTGCTGTTGGATTGAAGGTTTTTGATATTTTAGCCGTTATTAGGTAGAATGCCTTCCACTTTACTGCAAAACTGCATAATTCGTAGCATCGGCAAGAAATATCCTACCCAAAAATGCCTGCTTGGAACTGTCCGTGGTCCAGCAAAAAGTTCAACATGTCTGTAGCAGACAGCCCAAGTTTCAAGATTGTAGGGCCATCCAAACAGCCGTAATAATAAAAACAACAAAAGTAGTCAGTGAAATTGGCTGTGTTCGGTCCCCCCACACTTTTGTGACGTAGGCGTGACGGTTCCCATAATTCATTGTGTCGGTCCCCACTTTCTGTGTCGGACCCCACTTTCGACCTAATTTCTCTGTGACGGACCCCACAACCAGCCTATTTTGTGTCGGTCCCCACACCTTCTTGGATTTATGACTTGCCGGTTACTTGTATCATTGTATTCATTGAATCTAATTGTCTCGGAGTTATTTTTCAGCAAAAACCGGCAAGGCAGCACCTTTTGTGATACCAAGTAAGTCAGATGACATCAGTATGTGTGTGTGTGTGTGTGTGTGTGTGAGAGAGAGAGAGAGAGAGAGAGAGAGAGAGAGAGAGAGAGAGAGAGAGAGAGAGAGAGAGAGAGAGAGAGAGAGAGAGGGAGAGAGAGAGAGAGAGTTGAGTTTCCGTACCCGCGACAGCGTTTTTCCAGCGGCGCGACGAAAATCAAGCACATAGAAAATGACCAGAAGTGTTTCCACACGCGCGACGCGTTAGCGGCGCGACAAGCGGCAAGCGACGCGATTTTTTTGAAAGGGTCCTGGAGCGATTTTTTCGCGTTGTCGCGCGGCAACGCGGGAGTTTACAGATTTTACCGCATGTTTAAAACGCAAGTACGGAAACACGTCACGCGTTTGCGCGCGTTTTCTTTTGTCGCTGCCGCTGTCGCGGGTACAGAAACAGAACTTACCGCGAGTACGACACTACCGCGAGTACGACACTACCGCGAGTATAACACTACCGCGTGTCACACTACCGCGAGTATAACATTACCGCGTGTCATTTTATGACTTCCATGGCTGAAGGCAAAGGTTGAAATGTTTCCTTGAAATATAAAACAAAAAGGCCTGGTCTGTTCTCTGAACACTAATTCAATGTTTGTCATGCTAACCAAGAACTCAAAACGATCAGAACACACTATCAGAATACATATAGAATGGGTTGCTTCCAATCAAAGTTAGAACACAAACTCACAAGAAGTAAGTTTGCATGCGTTCTCTCTACGGTTATGGTACTCGCGGTTGTGGTACGCGCGGTAGTGTGACACGCGGCAGTGTTATACTCGCGGTAGTGTCGTACTCGCGGTAGTGTGACACGCGGTAGTGTTACACGCGGTAGTGTCGTACTCGCGGTAGTGTGACTCGCGGTAGTGACGCTCGCGGTAGTGTCGCATAACCGGAGTGATCTGGAAAGGTGTCAATCTCTCTCTCTCTCTCTCTCTCTCTCTCTCTCTCTCTCTCTCTGTCTCTCTCTCTCTCTCACACACACATACACACACACACACACACACACACACACACACACACACACATACTGATGTCATCTGACTTACTTGGTATCACAAAAGGTGCTGCCTTGCCGGTTTTTGCTGAAAAATAACTCCGAGACAATTAGATTCAATGAATACAATGATACAAGTAACCGGCAAGTCATAAATCCAAGAAGGTGTGGGGACCGACACAAAATAGGCTGGTTGTGGGGTCCGTCACAGAGAAATTAGGTCGAAAGTGGGGTCCGACACAGAAAGTGGGGACCGACACAATGAATTATGGGAACCGTCACGCCTACGTCACAAAAGTGTGGGGGGACCGAACACAGCCAATTTCACTGACTACTTTTGTTGTTTTTATTATTACGGCTGTTTGGATGGCCCTACAATCTTGAAACTTGGGCTGTCTGCTACAGACATGTTGAACTTTTTGCTGGACCACGGACAGTTCCAAGCAGGCATTTTTGGGTAGGATATTTCTTGCCGATGCTACGAATTATGCAGTTTTGCAGTAAAGTGGAAGGCATTCTACCTAATAACGGCTAAAATATCAAAAAACCTTCAATCCAACAGCACCTAGGCATGTAGTGTAAACACTCACAGATCTAACAAGACCATTCTCAGAGAGCAACATTGCGTAATACCAAACACTGTACATGAGGAAGACGTGGAACTTGCGAAGAAAATGCGAAAAAGTGTTTGTGGGTTATCGTCCCTAGTTACATGCTGGCGGCGAAAACAAAATGGCGGATCGCGTAGGTACCGATCGCGTGCGAGGTGGTGGTAAATTGTGCTCGGCTTTTTGTTGCAAGAACGCCCGTTACAAACAGAGCTGCTTCGGGAAAACTTTCCACAAGTTCCCTAAAGAAGAAAAAAGGTGGGTTGTGCAGTGATTATTTCATCAGGTTTACCTTCTTCAGAATGAGAATGCCATTGAATGGCTCGAGTCAACTCACTCAGTAGACTACAGCGTCAGCGAGTACTTACAACTGTGATCGAGTGTGAGTCAGCAGTCAGTACAAAACAACCCGTGGGCATATTTGCCGAATACTTTATCAAACCTTGCTTACGGGAAAACTACAGTACAAAAGTACATCACTCATCCGTTTTGCGTTCAGGCAGAGCGTTAGATTTAGACTGAAGATCTGATTTAGCTTTTTTTGTCTTTCCTTTTTGCTTAGTTTAACAATAACATTGTTGTTTTTATTGTCAAACTAGGTGCAGAATATGGATGCAATTCACAAGGCGAGAGGACTTTGAAAAGCTGCAGCCAGCTGATGTTCAAGGTCTCAAGCTTTGTACTGATCACTTTGAGGCCAACCAGTAAAACAATCCTGCAGAGAGGATCACTTGTGTGGAATGCTGTCCCGACATTGTTTGCAGTGCCCAATCCACCACCGAAGGTTATTTATTTATTGGTTTTAGGTTTTTGCAAACCAAAGAAGCACACTATTAAATGCAGGTTGAGTAATGACAAGTTTGAGGCTGATAAGAATTGAAAAAAAACAGCATTGTTCCCATCAAATAATGCCTGTTTGCATTTAGCGCAAAAAAATTATAAGGCCAACAAAAAAAAGTTACTTATTTTGGATCGACGTCTTGATTATGATGATATGATGAACTTATTTTGCAAAAAAACAGCCCCAAATGACAAAAAAAAAGTATAGCGTCGGCGTCAACAACAAAAAAGTTGTATGTTTCTGGTCACCTGACCCTACCTATGTTTTCCCGACGACCCTAGACTTTTTTTTTTGCATTTTCAAAAATAAAAGGGGTATTCGAAAATCAATTGTTTTCCTGTTTTTCAACAAAATAAGTTAAAAAGATGGTTTAAAAAAAAAAGTTTAGAAAAAAAATCTCCACCTTTAGTCATGTTAGGCCACAAAAAAAGTCTGTTTAAGGTAACATAGGCCCCCCAAAAATAGCGTCGGTAGGTCGGCTTTTTATTTTTGTATTTTAGCCATCTGAATATTTTAATTTTATTTTTTAATGCCCCCAAAAAGTCTAGGGCCGGTGGGAAAAAAATAGGGTCGGTCCGGATACCGTAAACAGATTATTTTTTGTTTTGCCTTACCAGAAACATACACTTTTTTGTGTGGCCTAAGACCAATGCCATGAAATTGGGAGAATTGTTTCATTGTGACTGGGTGTTGGTTGTGAGTTTGTCAGTTAAAGAGCTGTGCATTTGCAGGTTGCTAGTACAATGCTAGTGGGAGGAAGCCACCATCGCAAAGGGTAGCTACAAATGAAGCCAGCACCGACCTGTCACCTGATGCACAAATTGTTCAACCAGGTAAGAGATTTTTAACCATGTAGAACACCCTGACATCAAAAAATGTTTAAACCCATCCATTACATAGTTGATAATTGCTGTATAGGGTGACGGGCGCTGTGGCGGGGTGGTAAGACGTCGGTCTATTAACTCGGAAGGTCGAGGGTTCGAATCCCGGTCGCGGCCGCCTGGTGGGTTAAGTGTGGAGATGTTTCCGATCTCCCAGGTCAACTTATGTGCAGACCTGCTAGTGACTTATCCCCCTTCATGTGTACACGCAAGCACAAGATCAAGTACGCACGAAAAAGATCCTGTAATCCATGTCAGAGTTCGGTGGGTTTTAGAAACACAAAAATACCCCGCATGCTTCCTCCGAAAGCGGCGTATGGCTGCCTAAATGGCGGGGTAAAAACGGTCATACACGTAAAATTCCACTTGTGCAAAAAAAATTAGTGCACATGGGAGTTTCAGCCCACGAACGCAGAAGAAGAAGAAGAAGAAGAAGAAGCTGTATAGGGCAGATGCATGGATGGATGAAATTGTACCTGTAGTTCCCACACGTAAAGATGGGAAACATATCCTGTTAGAGGCATGGTGTAACAAGAAACAATTAAGTGGCTCTATTCCCATCCCCCCCCCCCCCCCCCCCCCCCCCATTCCCCGTCGCGATATAAGCTTCGTGGTTGAAAACGACGTTAAACACCAAATAAAGAAAGAAAGAAAGAGGCATGGTGTGTGAGGAGTTTACCTGATACTGTTGTCCTAATCAATCAATCAATATGAAGCTTATATAGCGCGTATTCCGTGGGTACAGTTCTAATGGCCTCACCCATTCAGTACCAAACAAGGTCAATTCCATCATTGTTCCACATCGTATCCATAGTTGCTAATACACTTCATTTCTGGCCTGCCTTCCTACGCTATTGTTTATTTTCATTTTGTGATTTAATTACACGTGTTTTAATTTCTTCCAGGTTGTAACTTGTTATGGTTATGTTATTTTATGTGTGTTTTGTGTGTGTGTTTTCTTTTTTAGATGACATTCAGGCGATCCTGGAGGACATAGGATGTAAAGCATCAAAGTCGTCATCCTCCCCATCCCCTCGTGAAGCGGAACTTCGGCAGAAGGTCAACAAACTGAGGAGCAAGGTTTTCCGATTAGAAAAGAAAACGATGGAACCCCGTGTAAAACGAGCGAGTAAATTAGCCAAGCCTCCCAAGAAAGACTTTGTAATAGAACAGTTGTCTCATATATTATCAGGCGAGGCGAGCTATTTTGCCATTTATGCCTGTTACATATTTACCGGTTATCTGCTGCTGTGTCCAATCCTGGCAGAGACGGGAACGCATGTTACCAAGGAGCCGAAGGAGAGTCAATGAGATGAGAGAATGTGATTAACAATTGCCAACTCTCTCCGTACAAAGAGGGTCCAAAATTGTATCAAAATATAGATGGTAGGGAATTCAAAATAAAAAAAGACAATAGACAAAACATGTACTTCGGCTCATAGAGCCTTCTTTAATTTTTGACTCATTAAGTCCATGCTCTGAGAGTCCTTTTTTTAATTTTGAATTGCCTACCATCTATATTTTTATACATTTTCAAAAAGATTCAACAGTCACCTTCCGTTATTCTTGAACTTGGCTATCCCAGCCTTACCTCAACATTCGATATTCCTGTGATATTTTTGACGTAAAATCAATTTTTATTGTAAAACTCTTCGGCAAGAGGATTGGTCCAAGCAAACAAATAATAAACTTGTTTACAAAAACTGTATACATGTATTTAGTTAATACCCCAAAAATTGTATAGTATATACAAGATTTTTACTGATATTTCCGATCAATTGCCTATGGTTTTATTTACCTAAAAGATTCAAACATCACACCTATGACTCATGGCTATTTTTATGGGGGGAGTAGCATCCCTGGTGTGTTGTTTGTGATGTACCTTTTAGTCTGTTCACAGTAACATAGGCACACAAAAAGAGGGTCGGTAGGTCGGCTTTTCTTAATTTTTTTTTATAACCATCTTTTTAAATTATTTTGCAAAAAAACAGGAACAAAATTGATTTTTTTTCTTTCTTTTTCTCCAAATGCCAAAAAAAAAAGTCTAGGGTTGGCGGGGAAAAAATAGGGTTGGTCGGGATACCGTAAACAGACTATTTTGCTTTTTTGCCTAAGCAATGACTAACAAACTTTCTTTAGGGTCTGACATTGTATATACTATACAATTTTTGGGGTATTAACTAAATACATGTATACAGTTTTTGATTCCTTTTATACTTTTTCACAAATTACCCCCCCCCCCCCTTTTTTTTTTTGTAGTCTGCCCTGGGGGCAGGAGGTCTCCTAATTTCGGTTTCTAGGGTCACCTTATGCTTCCCCATGAGCTGAGAACTTAATTAAAATGGGCCTCGATTTTTTTATTTGTATTTTGTAATTGTGCCTTTGTCCAGTCACATGATTTCACTTTGTACTTAAAAACTTGGCACTGTCATCATTTATTGCTATTTATTGTTCAGTTGTTCAGTATTTATTGCTATTGGGCATCAGTTGTTCAGTTGCCCTCTTTCGAATGAGCCATGCATGCATTATGGATGTGTTTAGCGAATTGGGATACCCAAAGCAATGTAAAAGAAGAAACAATGTGAAGCAAACATATAGCACCAAATAAAATAACCGAATCAGAATGGAAACTTCTTCAGTGTATGTGTGTGTGTGTGTGTGTTTGCTGTTTTAAATACCGAAAATGTGAAAATAAAGCAAGTCACAGCATGAGAAAGATCGACTGTACTAGTCATGACAAAGCAGGAGACAGCCTGATCAGCATGTAGAAAAGGGGAATAACTCGTATTTAGCCATTCTCATTTCTAAGCATGCCCAATGAGGAAGTTATCCTTCTTCCCATTGTAGTTTCTTTGGTAATACTACCATAAATGGATGTTTTGTCCGCGAATTTTGGCGTGTGGGAACCGAGTGGGAACCGAACACAAAGGGTCAGGGCACCGAACACAAAGCGTAGGGGAACCGTCACAGTGTCACCGGTGTGAATATTTAGTCAAGTAGCTGTCGAACTCACAGAATGAAACTGAACCCAACGCAACGCAGCAAGACCGTATACTCGTAGCATCGTCACTCCACCGCCCGTGGCAAAGGCAGTGCACGTGGAATTGACAAGAAGAGCGGGGTATTCGTTGCGCTGAGAAGGATAGCACGCTTTTCTGTACCTCTCTTCGTTTTAACTTTCTGAGCGTGTTTTTAATCCAAACATATCATATCTATATATTTTTGGAATCAGGAACCGACAAGGAATAAGATGAAAGTGTTTTTAAATTGATTTCGAAAAAAAAATTTTGATAATAATTTTTATATATTTAATTTTCAGAGCTTGTTTTTAATCCGAATATAGCATATTTATATGTTTTTGGAATCAGCAAATGATGGAGAATAAGATAAACGTAAATTTGGATCGTTTTATAAATTTTTATTTTTTTTTACAATTTTCAGATTTTTAATGACCAAAGTCATTAATTAATTTTTAAGCCACCAAGCTGAAATGCAATACCGAACCCCGGGCTTCGTCGAAGAGTACTTGACCAAAATTTGAACCAATTTGGTTGAAAAATGAGGGCGTGACAGTGCCGCCTCAACTTTCACGAAAAGCCGGATATGACGTCATCAAAGACATTTATCAAACAAATGAAAAAAACGTTCGGGGATTTCATACCCAGGAACTCTCATGTCAAATTTCATAAAGATCGGTCCAGTAGTTTAGTCTGAATCGCTCTACACACACACACACACACGCACACACACACACACACACGCACGCACATACACCACGACCCTCGTTTCGATTCCCCCTCGATGTTAAAATATTTAGTCAAAACTTGACTAAATATAAAAACGCCAAGAAAAAACTCGTGCGCTGTAAAAGATGATAATTTCTAAGCAAAACAAGCTCTGTCTGACCTGATAGCAGCTAGGTTAAGTTTGCGGTATTTCTTTTTCGCTCCTAGCTCTGCACGTAAATCTATTGGATCTTGTCAATATCATCTTGGTGTCTTCTCATTTCGCGGTCACTCCAGACACATTAAGACGTACTTGGGTCCAGAAACGTCATCGAAATGATAATTATTATATCCTGATTTACTGGGTTAACGTGTTTCAATATGGTTACACACAAATGAAGCAGAGACACTGGGATATTGATACAGTTAGCAACATAATTGCCTGAGTTACTTTGAGTTATAACAATGAGAATATCTGGTACAATGATTAAAATAACAGCCTATGCTACTTCAAAATTCAGGAATTAAGCGTAGAAAAACGTCTTCCTTGCAATCGTAGCAACCGGCCTTTGTGAGTTTGTTGTTTACAGTATTTCTTTTTTGAAGTGTTTATAAGGTAAAAAACGGCTATCAAAAGGGGAGGAATAAGGACTATTATTAAAGACGACGATATGTCAGTAATAAAAAGTATCACACGATCGATCTACCTTTAATTAAAATATATTTTACAATCATATGTTCAGATTGTTGTAAAATATTTATAGGTTCCCATTTTAGTCTAAAAAAATGAAGAAATAATAAAACATGTTCTTTCTTTCTTTATTTGGTGTTTAACGTCGTTTTCAACCATTCAAGGTTATATCGCGACGGAATAAAACATGTTGACTTGTCATCAACAAGCACACATTTTTTTAAACCATCAAATAACCCCGGATGTAGAGCGAAAGGAAATACTGATGTTTGGATAGGCTACTTTCGTGTCACTAGCACCACGCATGCGCCACAATGCCTTCGTGACATTCGGGACATTAGTCAACAAGATGAGATGGCGTGATAAAAAAAAGACTGCTATTTTGAGATGCGGGCGAGTAGTGATCGACAAGAAGAAGAAGAAGATATGGGCGAGTAAGATGAAAATCTCTTCTTCATCTTCTTTGTTTGCACGCAAAAAAGATACGAAAGTGAAAATGAAAAAAAAAAAGAACACAGATACAATCTCGCTTGACGGGACTAGTTCAAAAGAGTGCAGGTGACACAAATGACAATGTAACAACAACAACAACAACAACAACAACAACAACAACAACAACAACAACAACAACAAAGGTAAAAAAAACACAACAACAACAAACTACAAAAAAAAAACTAAACAAGATCCAAGATATGCAAGTGCGGTTAGGTAAAATCTGTGACGTTAAAAAAAAAAAAAAACTTTAACAAAGTTTTACGAAGTGGTAAAAAACAACGCAGACGCATATCGGCCCACTTTCATGTGTAAGCAACACATGGTCATGCATGATATTATTAGAGAATAAAAAAAATAAAAAAATAAAAAAATAAAAAGTAAATATGTTCATGTTCAGTTGCGTGTATTACCACTGTTTTGTCGATAAGGCTTTAATTAGCTAAAGACAATAAACTGTCAAAGCGTCAAAAAAAAAAAAAAAAAAAAAAAAAAAAAAAAAAAAGTCTCCATAAAGGAGAGAGCGGACTTTCAGTTTGAAGACAGAAACCAACGTCGAGTGGCTGTTAAAGTTGTCTTAAAAATGTACACTCCCTGCTGATTACATAACAGTGGAAGCTGGCTTTTCATGGCCATTTTTATGACAGTGTACTACTTATTAGCACGATGCCCCACGGTTTAAAGATTTTGAGGGGTGGGGTTTTCTGTACGGGGGTTTCTCTTTGATGTGAACCGGATTATATGACTCTGTTTCTTTGAAGTGTCATTTTAATGACCATCGCATGCACCGTGACCGCCCAAGTCAAGCTGACAACTAGGAAAGGTTAATCCTTCTGTTTCAGTGCGCTAATGTTTTAGGTCGATGGACTCATGGACAGAGAAATAAAAGCATGGTAGTAGATTATCTGACGGTTAAGAGCGCGTAAACAAATCATGTCCCAAATAGGTCATAGCAACCTCAGAGGACGTAAAACCCCAATAGTCAGTCAATGTCTGACGGCACAGCAGCTGCTGTCGCTGATGTTTCAATTCGATGGACACATGGCCAGAAAAGTAAAAGGATTGCAATGGATTAACTGACATATTAGCTGTCGCTGATATTTCAAGCCGATGGGCATATGGACAGAGAAATAAAAGCATTGCAGTGGATTAACTGACGGTTTTGCTGTGGCTGATGTTTCAGGTCGATGGACATATGGACAGAGAAATACAAGCATTATAATGAATTGACTGACGGATTTGCTGTCGCTGATGTTTCAGGTCGATGGACAAAATGGACAAAGAAATAAAAGCATTATAATTAATTAACTGACGGTTTTGCTGTAGCTGATGTTTCAGGTCGATGGACAAAATGGACAGAGAAATTAAAGCATTGCAATGGATTAACTGACAGTATTGCTGTCGCTGATGTTTCAGGTCGATGGACAAAATGGACAGAGAAATAAAAGCATTATAATGAATTAACTGACGGTTTTGCTGTAGCTGATGTTTCAGGTCGATGGACATATGGACAGAGAAATAAAAGCATTATAAAAGAAAAGAAAAAAAAAAAAAAAAAAAAAAAAAAAAAAAATGTGTAAGCATGCGCGCTAGAAGGTCGGGGGATTTTCATAATCTGTAAGTCACAGGCCTTACCGTGTAATCTATTTGACTCATCATCTCACATCTGGCCAGATTTTTACATCAGATAAGAACACCCTCCACTTGGACTTATACCAAAGGCTCACAACCCGATTGGTTTCTGTGCAGAATGGTTTTGTTATTATTATTTTTTTAATTGAATTCATTTCTTGAAAGTCACAAGTGGAAATCTGTGAAAATAATTCAAAACAAATCTCACTCTGCACAGGAAGAATTTTGAATGCTGAATTTTGGTACGCGTATACGTGCTCAAGTGGAGGGATGTTCTAACTTCTTATCCCATGTATAAAAAAACAACCTTACTATATATATCTGAGATGGCGAGCCGTTTTCAAGGGAGGGACTGTGCCTTTAACGCATCACGCATTTACACCGGGATAATAAAACTTAGTCGTCTCTCCACCTACACCATCCCAAACTCCTATCCCCAGCATCCCACCAGACAATGCATTTTCCCCCACCCTGGCCCGCCAGACACGTTCTTTGCTATATATGCGTCATGTATTGGATTAAGATGTGTTGCATTGCGCCGTGCAGTTTGACTCAGTATTTTCCGTTGAACTACCGACCTTTAGATGGAAGAAATGCATCAACAGATTAAGGCATCATGAGGTACGAGAGGTTGCAAGATTGTTAATCAACGTCAAAGGGTCTCGTAGGGGCGTGGGGATACCGGAATAAGCAAGAACATGCCAAGAACATGCCAAGAACATGCCAAGATGGCCAAAATGAAGGCGTGTGAAACAGCTTTAGAAACATCACATACCCACACGCCATGAAACCTAGACGACAAGGACCGGACCGACGGGAATAGTACAGACAAGTTTGCAGACACGGGGAGGAACCGACGTCTGTCCACCCATTACTGGAAGGTTCTTTTTTGTTGCACACTGGATTTTTATTATTTTTATTGTTTACATGAAGTTGCGTGATTCCCTCGTGCTATTCTCTGATCGGATTTTATTAAAAAAACAACAACCGTGGGTATTATTATCCGTATTCTCACTTTTCACATCGTCGCCGACACAAATAGTCCTGTGTTGTCGACAGTGAGTCTGACAGGAATAGTCCGAGAGAAAATGGTCTGACACCTAATCCCCATGGGGTACGACTAACTTTTTCAACTATCTCACTCCGCCCTCCCAACTCACCCGTCCCCAAAACTATCAAACTCTTTGCCCACACGTTCTGCAGCAGCCTCGAGAAAACCGTGTGGGGTTAAAATTAAATGAACTTCACGTTGAACATGAAACCGAAACAGATAGATCGCTGACTTTCAAAGAAGCTTTAGATTAAAAAAAACAATGATCCAAAAGTATCTAGTCGTTGGCCGTTAAAGCAAGCGTAGGACGATCGACACGTCAAGTTTGCTTTCACTGTTCTGATTATGGTGTTCGGTGGAGTGTGTGTGTGTGTGTGTGTGTGTGTGTTTGTGTCTGTGCGTGTACGTGCGTGTGCGTGTGTGTATGTGTGTGGGGGGTGGGGGGGGGGGGGGCGGGTAGGGCAGTGGGTTTGGTACAGGTTTCGGGGATGGGGTTGCCTACTGGCCTTGTCCTATCCCAAGACCTACAGGCAAGTAATTTCGGACCACTCAGCTTTCGTTTTTGCTGCTTTAACTGAGTTACCTACCTTTCTCAAAGAACTTGGAGATAAACTATTAGATAAGCTAATAGACATTGGCACTGTTTTAGCCAGCATGTCACTCTCGTTTGTTGTAATAAAACCATTTATCAGTAAAAGCTTCGTATCTAATGGGACTTGAAGAGCAAGGGTTTGGAAAAATGGCTTCCCTGTGTTTTGGTTACTCTGAGAAGGAAAGAGAGTGAGAGAGGGAAAGAGAGAGAGAGAGAGAGAGAGAGAGAGAGAGAGAGAGAGAGAGAGAGAGAGAGAGAGAGAGAAAGAGAGAGAAAGAGACACAGAGACAGAGAGAGAGAGAGAGAGAGAGAGAGAGAGAGAGAGAGAGAGAGAGAGAGAGAGAGAGGGGAACAGACAGACAGACAGACAGACAGACAGACAGACAGACAGACAGACAGACAAACAGACAGGCAGGCTAACAGCAGGAGATATAAACAAAGACAGAAAGATGTCAAACCGACCCTAGGCAATGAAAAGAAAAGAGACACGTAAGTATTTCCTCGTGACAGGAATAGAAAATCCCAAACATCATTACAAACTTAACTCCCCCCTCATCTCCTGAAGGATGTCAAAAAATCGGGTATAACCTATCTAAAATATCTCTTCATTTGGAGGTTCTCGATCTCGATCTTTAAAGGGCTGAGAATCCACCAGTGAATAAGATGATTAGGACAAAAATCGAATCAAGGCTGTATGTCAAGACATATAGATTACATCCAACTTTCCTCGTAGACATGCATGAACCGCCCTCATCCATGTCATAAGTTTATGAAAGAATCGAATGATAAAGTTCAGGCACCCGCGCAATTTTGCATTTACAACAAACAATGTCAACAAGTGCAAACACACAGACACAGACAGACACAATCAGACACGCACACAGACAGACAGACAGACAGACAGTCAGACAGACACACACACACACACACACACACACACACACGCTCACACGCACGCACACACACACACACACACACACACACACGCGCACAAACGCGCACGCAAGCACGCGCAGAGACACACACATCGATCCTCGCCCACGCACTAAGAGAGAGAGAGAGAGAGAGAGAGAGAGAGAGAGAGAGAGAGAGAGAGAGAGAGAGAGAGAGAGAGAGAGAGAGAGAGGGAGAGAGAGAGAGAGAGAGATATATTTAAAACTAAGTCCGACATATGATGCATTCGTAATTAGCATTCGAGTATGCAAATTTATGCACGAAATGCACGTGCGGGCAGCGAGCTCTGTTTTGTTGGACCTGACGTAGTGTGGCTGAGAGCCTGGCAGGATAGGTTCTCATTTGGTTGACCGAAAAAAGCGAGTATAACACATACTCTTACTGTTTTTAACTTGTCTCTCTGTCCCTATTAATCTTTTAACTAACGAAAAGATTCCTGCTTTGAAATCACTTATCTTTGCCAAATTACATGTCAGGAGCAAGACTTAGAAAGAGAGCAAACAAGCAAGCAAAAAACAAAACAAAACAACAACAACAACAAACACAAACAATCATACACAGTCTCATTCTTGACTGAAAACAAACCGAGAGCGACAACAGTTACCGTTCCTATCTTCCTAACAGTAACACCTACACAAATCTATTATTCAACAACTAGGACGAACCTGGCAGATGAGGACATTACTCACTCAACTTGATCATTCGTCAAGGGGAAAGAACAAGTAATTAGTTGTTACGTCTGACCTTGAATGGATCGGGCCTGAATATTGATTGCCAAGGTTATGTGATTGTCGTCTGCTTTTCAGTGAAAGGCTTCCTTTTTCAACAATGCCCAAGAACACGGAGTATTCTGCTTTTTCCAGGCAGTCTGGGCTCTGGAATGGATCCCATCTAGATATTAGTTGCCTGGGTTGAGAGTTGTTGTCTAATTCTAATGGAAAGGCTTCTGTTTCCAACAAGGTTCAGGAACACTGGGTAACGTTTTTCTCCAGGAAGTCTTAATCGCTATGGACGAGCTATAAGATCCATTAAAAACAATTCCCGAAAGCATTTGGGACACGTAAAAAGGAAACACAATTGATTGTAGTTGTTGATGCCGCCTGCATACAAGAGTTTAGCAAGATTGTTTATTGTTGTTTATTATCTTGAGAACCCAGGGGATCATGCAAGACCGATCGATCTTATTCTCCGTTTTGTTCTTGGCTTACTCCAAACATTATTCACATTTAGCTCGTTGTGCAAAAAATCGCAACACCCCGCAAGAAATCTACGGAATCAACAAGACCAAGTTAAAAGCATATCAAACCGAGCGTTACAGGTACTGAACTTGTCAAATCCAGGCGCACGGAGCCCCTGGGGCTTTTAGTCATACCTCAGGCAGCTATCCGTTAGAAGAACTACCAAGTTTCATTGACTTGCACCCAAAGAGTCAAGAACTGCGATTTATTTACGAATTAATTTCGTACTCGGACCCGGCTGGTCTTGGCCTATTTTTGGATCTAAATTTAGATCAGGTAGATTCACCACACCATGCACAAAAAGACACGTCACAAGCAAACTATGTCAAACGTCATCATGAGTTTGTGTAAAACAAAATGGAGGCCGGAATCACTCAGTTAAATCGAACTCCGACCAAACACCACGTAATAAATAAGTTAATTTATGCACTCGCGTGAACAAGAAACTGTCGAGTTTCACAGATGTCGTCGTTGGGTAGTTTTGGGTTTGTTTTACTACCATAGGAGGATTTTTGAACTGTAAATGCACTCAGCTGCAACAAAAACGCAAAACGAAGGCTGTGAGCTGTACTGTGCCTTTAACTGGGCGAGAAACGTCCGTCCGTACTGCGCCCTCCTTTTTGGAGCGCGAATCTTAAGAAATGTGATTTGATTGGCTAACTATTTTTACCAGCCAATCAATCCTTAACTTGAGCGCGCATTTTAGGCGCCCTCACTTATTTCGCGCTCCTTAAATGAGCGCTCCGTTTGGATCCATTTGCCCTCTCATACGTCCGTGCCCCACGGGAGATATCGACGTAACATTAAAAAGGCTCAGTGACCTCGATCGCCCCACACGCCAGAGTTCAAACTGGGTCAAAGCTTTCGTTGTCTCAGTTCGGAAAATATCAGCGTCAGCACTAGCCTAAATTGCCCAGCGTATGATATTATATGCATGTATCTTAATTCAGTGTTTGTTAACCTTTAGACCTTACACATACATTCCTTCGCGTGTGAACAAGCATGTCGAACATGACAAGTCTGCCCAGGCCTTAACACGAAATGAGAGCGTATATCCACTTGAGAGATCATTAACAGCTATTGGGTTTTCAGCGTGGCAATAGGGTCCGATATTTTGACGAGACAAGTATAATGCCGACGAGTAGTGTAAGACTATCCAATCAATTTCCAGGAGGGTACCTGAAAGAAAACCCAAAAGATGTGTCAATAAGAGCCATTAGATAGCTCAAAAGTAGTTAGTGTCAATGATCGTTAAAGCGCAGCACTTGTACAGCTTCAGACATGACAGGTTTTTTTTCTCTCGGAAAGTTACCGTCGTTCGTGAATGTCACGAGGGTGCTAGTTACACCTGCATAAAGCTACTCCTGTTCAGATGTTAAATACATAAAACCACACTTAATATAAGCATAGCTTGTTGTGCGGTCGTAAGTGATGCGTTTGTATTTGGCCCCCCCCAAAAAAAGTCTGTTTACGGTAACATAGGAAAAAAAATAGGGTCGGTAGGTCGGGATTTTTTAATTTTGTTTACATTTTTTTCTTCAAAAAACCATAGTTTTAAGTTATTTTGCCAAAAAACAAAGACTGAGTGAGACAAGAAGAGGAGATGGGTGTCTGAAGGGAGGGGATGATGATGATATGAAGGGGGTGGGGTGCTGGTAAGGGCGAAGCAGCAGAAAACGATTGAAAGGGGCCATGACGCAATAAACAACAGGTATGCCAAATATAACCAATGCTACAATCACTTATCATTTACTCTAATTGCATTTTGAGCATAGAATTTCACATACAATGGTCGTCATAGCAGTGAATGAATCTCTTTCTGATGATATATACATCTTTTTCGGTCATGTTTTCAAGGCGAGTAGTGAGCAAAAAGACATTTTGTACATAACGAAACTGCATGTCAAAAGTCTAAAACGGTGACCTTTAATAATCAGATGCATAAAGCTTCATAAAAGATTACTTTTGTTTTTAAACAATTCAATATATATATTAAATGCGAGTTTTATAAAATGCAAAATACTTATTTTAGACAAATAATTCGACATTATGAGGCAAAACCGGAAGTGAAAAATTATAAAACGACAATATCCGTTTAAACAAACTCGTATTTCCTTATAACAGTTTCATCTTTCGTATGCTGCATCAAATGACATCTGGCAGGGCAAAACTATCTTCTTCCAGGGCTGTGTTTATGTCAGGTTTCATCCCCAGTCGATCTTTTTCTCTTTTTTGAAGCTGATGCACATTGACTCAATTTTGTTTCATATGGCTGCTGTCTGCCAAATGGAACTAACCAATATGGATAATAATTCAGTCCATCTATAAGAAAAATCGACTTGTGTGTGTATGTATGATTGCAATATTAACCTGGGACTGAACTATCTTCACTTATCGTTTGGAAGAATGACATATTTTGATTTTCTCAACACGATGTTGTACTCGCAGGTTAATGTCTAAAAGTATCCATAGGAAGAATGTTGTTTGTATATTGCCTGATAGAATAAAGCCTTAGCTTTTGTTTAGTGTATAATTTACACATGTCTGTTTGCCGAAACGAAGTATACGACGTTTATTTGTAACATACCCCCTGCGCCAAAACTGCGTTTTTGGTAGAATAGGTGTTAGGTTACAAAGACGCTCCTCACTCAAAAGCGGTACAACGGAGCCATTTTTCGTTTACCGAACATCGGCTGTAAATTGAATAAGCTTTCTGAAAAACATCATCTCTAACCCAACCCCGTCGGGTTGACCCTTGACTATATAGCTGGGCGATGCACTAATATCCCCACCTTCTGTTTTTGCTCTCCACAATCCCTCTTTCTGAACTCTTGATATTTTCCGAGCGAATCTGGTACTTGAACAATTCCTTGCGGAGAGTGCAAAAAAGGCAGTCAGACATGGACAAATGGCGGCGAGACAAAAAAAGAACAAAGAAAAGAAAAAAGGACCGTCATATACGAACAAATATTGAAAATAATGCGTAGAAGAATCCGCTGCTATGAGGACAAAAAGAGCCGTCATATATGGGCATGTCCCGATTCG
The DNA here is from genome assembly GCF_037325665.1 of Littorina saxatilis. Lineage (NCBI taxonomy): Eukaryota > Metazoa > Mollusca > Gastropoda > Littorinimorpha > Littorinidae > Littorina > Littorina saxatilis. The sequence goes on along the minus strand of NC_090246.1, from coordinate 60,527,118 downwards.
TCAAGTGGATCATTCCCGCAACATATTTGTTTGCCGTGGGAAAGACAAGAGTCCTAGTCAGCCATTGCGTCCTGTGGAAGAGAGAGAGAGAGAGAGAGAGAGAGAGAGAGAGAGAGAGAGAGAGAGAGAGAGAGAGACAGACAGACAGACAGACAGACAGACAGACAGAGCGAGTGAAAGAGAAACAGACAGACAGACAGACAAACAGAGCGAGTGAAAGAGAGACAGAGTAAGTGAGACAAAGAGATTATAAACAACAGAATAATAGCAAGACAGACAGTGACTGACAGAGACAGACAGACAGAGAGAGAGAGAGAGAGAGAGAGAGAGAGAGAGAGAGAGAGAGAGAGAGAGAGAGAGAGAGAGAGAGAGAGAGAGAGTCAGACAGACAGACAGACAGACAGAGACAGACAGAAAGACAAAGAGAGAGAAAACGAAACAGAGAAAATAAAATCTTAGCGCACATTTAAACTGACATGCGTTCTTCATCCCTGTCCGCCTGTCTAGGGGCAGGTCTGGCTTTTCCCATCCGTCAAATTTGGCCAACAACTTCCTTAAACAAGAATATTTGTCTTTCTTGCCAGCTGGGCTATTTTTAGCTTTCTGAACATCTGCACTTTGCTTGATTTAAAATTGAGTGGTGGCTGTATAAAGGGAGCACGTCAGGGGGCTGGTAACCAATGATTCTTAAAAAATCGAGACCTCATCAAAGGGAAAATTGCTGACGCACAGTAGATCATCAGATGTTTGATAAACGCAACTGTTCGAAGAACGAGACAGAGACCGCTGCAGAGTTGAATAATTTCAGTAAGCTTATTGTTTTTTTTCTTCAGGCTAACGTTTCATTTCCGTCTCTGGAGCTACTCAATTTCTTATCTGCCAAAATAGGAACGTGGTCATATCACTTCATTCAAAACGGCATGTTTTGAACAGCATATCATTTTATTTTATTTTGCTCTTTAATTTATAATTTGTCTTTATTTCGTCGATAATGTTCAATGACTGCAATCCCAGTCATATTCGTTACAAAGCAGCTGTTGCTGTTAGTGTCGGTAGTGACCGAGAGCATGATGGTGGTGGTGGTGTTGGCGTTGGTGGTGGTAGAAGAGGTGTTGCTGCTGCTGATGGTGACGACGACGATAATAAATGAGAAATGCGATGAAGCCGATGGGAATACTGAACACTATTTGCACAACACAGAACAGTTACACCGAACCCATTGCGTCGCGTCCATGCAGGCAGGCAGCAAAGAGGAGTGCGCAACAGGACACAAAACAATTAATGTAAAAGCAGCCCAAGTGCCATGAGAGACCGAACTACGACTTCCATAGTAATTTACCCAATCATTCCCTATAACGGGCGAACTCCAGTTAACGTTTCCTGTGTGTTATTGTTTCCTGCATAATTGATTTTGCCATTGTCTGTTCTGTCACCTTTTGTTTGTGCACTGGTAGCTAGGGACCTTTCTGATTGATGAAAGCAGATTGTACTGAAAATGTCACGCTGAAAAATAAAGAAAGGATATTTGTGGATGAACTATAAATTGGATCCAATCGGGGAAACGTTGAGAAAATGACTTAAAAGAGAGACAGGTTGGCTGCAAGAAATGTAAAACGACCCTCGTGTTTATATGGCAGATACGACCTTTCTGAGGTAACTCCTGTATACTTTTTTCAAGTCTTGCGTAGGTGGGATTTATGCGTAAAAACTCTACTAACATTGATACAATGAAATACATTTGCCGGCTCTTGTTGAAAAGATGCTATCAAAGCCTGGCGTTTAACTTCAGTTAACAACAAAGTGAGTAAAACGCATTTTAGTTATTACAAAAGAGAGTAATTTCACCAAGCTCACAGCACGGGTTCTTTAGTGTAACGTTCTTGAAAACAAGTATACGGTACGTTCGCGCGGATCAGAGTTGTTGGCCGGAATCTTTATCAAGAATGAAATATGAACATCGAAAT
>NC_090246.1:60490154-60522654 GCF_037325665.1 Littorina saxatilis | reverse complement strand
TGAGAGGAGTGCAGGGTTGTCGATGCTGTGCTCTGAAAATGAGACGTGCAGCAGAGTGTTGTACTTTTTGCAAGGGTTGGAGAGTGGAGTCAGGGCAGCCTATGAGAAGGGAGTTGCAGTAATCTAATCTGGACAGAATGCAGGATCTAACGAGAGTTTTAGTGGCATCAACAGCGAGAAATTTTCTTATGGAACCTATTCTTCTGATCTCAAAGTAACATGTCTGACAGACTTTTTTGATGTGTTGTTTCATTGAGAGGTGGGAGTCCATGATGAACCCAAGATTCCTAGCACTATCAGAGAGAGAAATGTCACTAGAACCTACTGTGATGGAGGCTGGAAGGGAAGTGGTCGAAGAGGAAGCTCCAGAGAAAAGAAGAAATTCAGTCTTGTCATCATTTAACTTGAGCATATTGTTTGTCATCCATGATTTAATATCTGAAGTGCAGTTTTGGAGAGTGTGCGTCACCGCTTGGATTTCTGTAGGCTTGCATGCTTGTTGGAGTTGTGTGTCGTCTGCAAAGAGGTAGTGATTGACTGCGTGTTGCTTGATGACGGCAGAGAGAGGAGTGGTGTATAGTACAAATAAAACTGGGCCTAGAACTGATCCCTGGGGAACGCCGAAACAGAGAGGAGATGGAGGAGATGAGAGATTATTGACAGACACATACTGACTACGGCCCTGTAGATATGAACTAAACCAGTGAAGAGCGGTAGAGTGAATGCCAAAAACAGATTCGAGACGAGAGAGCAGAACAGAGTGATCGATCGTATCGAACGCAGCTGAGTTATCCAAGAGAAGCAGAACTGATAGGTCATCATTATCCAGAGCAGAAAGAATGTCATTCACAACACGAAGCAAAACAGTCTCGGTGCTGTGGCCAGCCCTATACGCTGACTGAAGAGGGTTGCAGAGGTTGTTGGTTTCAAGGTGGGAGAGAAGCTGACTAAGCACTACTTTTTCCAGAATTTTAGAAATGAATGGCAAGTTGGAAACAGGCCTATAGTTTTTCAACTGATTTTTATCCAGAGATGGTTTCTTGATCAAAGGTTTAACTACTGCAGTTTTCAAGTCCATTGGCACAGTGCCAGAAGTGAGAGAAGAGTTGATTATGTTGGTTATGATGGGAAGAAAAAGGTCAAGGTTTTCATAAAACAAGTTGGTGGGGATGGGGTCTAGCTCACAAGACTTTGGCACTGTGTTCTTCAAAATCTTGAAAACAAACTGCTCAGATACAGGAGTGAAGCTATCCAACAAAGAACCAGAGAATTGTGAAGCCGGAGGCGAAGCCACTGGTGGAGGAAAGCTATTTCTGATGGTTTCGATCTTCTCAGTGAAGTAGTCAGAAAATACAGTTGGCAGGTCCTTGGGGTCATGGGTGGTAGGGAAGCTGGAAACCGTCTGTTGTCCAAGCAGAGAATTGAAATTTTGAAAAAGTTCTTTGCATGTTCTACTACCTATAATCTGGGCAGAGAAGAAAGCAGTTTTAGCGCCTTCAACTAAGTCATTTACTTTGCGTTTGATGGTTTCAAAAATCTCTTTGTGAACAGTGAGTTTGGATTTAAGCCAGCACCTCTCCGCCTGACGACGTTCACGTTTCAGTTTGCCAAACTGCTCAGAGATGCTACTGAACCACGGGTTAGATTTCCGCTGACGAACCGTGCGTTGGCAGAGAGGGGCGTGCCTATCAAGAATTGAGCGCAACGTCTGGTTATATTCAGTGACAGAGCAATCTTGAGATAAACCAGCTACATCATGTCTAAAAGACTCCTTATCAATCTTCTTGATGCTACGAAAAGTTATTGTTACAGGGGCAGACACAGGCTTTGGAACATTTAGACGACATAATACGGCGTTGTGGTCAGACTTAAGGTCGTGACTGACAAAACATGAACTGACAATGGCATCAGAAGGGCGATGAATGACTAAATCTAACATGTGACCATGCTTATGAGTCGGAGAGTCAACAGACTGGTGAAAACTGAACATGTCGAACAAATCTGAGAGTTTCTTGGTGTTGGAGTCCTCAGCATTTTCAAAATGAAAATTAAAGTCACCCATCACAAGAGTTTTCCCAGGCAAAGAATCACAATGCTCAAGAAAGTCTGGAAACTGGTCAAAAAACATAGTGTTCGTGAGCTTATTCTTCTTGCTTGGAGGTGGCCTATAGACACAGGCGATGTTGATTCTAGAATCCTGAACGGTCATAGTCAGAGTAGCAGCCTCAAAGGTGGGGTGGCTCAGAGGTGATTGTGTGACGGTGCAATGTTTCTTCAGAGAGTCTTTGAAAACGAAGGCCATACCACCACCTCTACCAGCCACACCCAGCGAGTCCCGAGCGAAGGACTGCACGGAATAACCCGGCGGAGAAAGATCCTGGAGCTTCGCCTCATCACCCGCAGAACGGAGCCAGGTTTCGGTCAGCAGCATAGCGTCAATATCATTGTCAGAAATGAAAGTACTCACAGCAGTACGTTTGTTGGATTTACCAAGGGATTGGGCGTTAAAAGCACATACAAGAATCTCTGTCGAAGGAGGTTGGTTGGACTTGGTGAGGTTGGTATTCCATGTACTAAGAGTTTGAGATGTGGTGGAGGTCAACGACGAGGGGGTGGGTGGATGAACGAGGGGTCGAGTGGTGATAACACTGATGCTATGGCGTTTCCTTCTGCCTCCGCGACAGGGTCGCTTAGAGCGAGGCAGCTTGTATCCAATGGAGAGACATCGTAGTCGTGTTATCAAATCAGGGTCAAGGCAGGCGCCTGTGCTTTTCTTTGCCATCAGCTGCTCGCGCGTATAGCGACGAAAGAGCGGTTGAGAGGGCCAGCCCAAATCACTCTCATCCTCTCTGGTTAGTGGGCAGCATTACACTACTAGTGCATCGCCCAGCTATACTCAAGGGTCAACCCGACGGGGTTGGGTTAGAGATGATGTTTTTCAGAAAGCTTATTCAATTTACAGCCGATGTTCGGTAAACGAAAAATGGCTCCGTTGTACCGCTTTTGAGTGAAGGAGCGTCTTTGTAACCTAACCCCTATTCTGCCAAAAACGCAGTTTTGGCGCAGGGGGTATGGTACAAATAAACGTCGTATACTTCGTTTCGGCAAACAGACATTTGTAAATTATACACTAAACAAAAGCTAAGGCTTTGTTCTATCAGGCACTATCCCAGCCAGCATGATTCTGCGTGACGCATGCGTTATTTCTGCGTTTTTCATGCGGGGATGCGTACGGCCTCGTGACACCTTCGCTTCGCGCGCGTTACTTTTCGCCAACTTTTACGCAGATTGTAGCATTCGAAACGACTTCACCACGCAGTGTTTAGCACACATGGATTCAATGAAAAGGTGATTGCAATTTTTGTTTTTCCTAATTTTATACCGTGGGTTTATGCATTTACTGCATGAAATAATTTATTATATTTTATGTTATTAAAAAATATTTACTTTTAAATTTTGGTTATGAATAGTTATTCTTCTTCAAAAACTTCTTTTTTTTTTTTTTAGAAAAAAAATTGCATAAAAACTTTCAATCCGTTATTTTTCAGTTTATCTTAAGACAGTTTCGGTTAAAAAAAAAATGCATTTAAAAGTTTAATAAAAATATTTTTATTTTATGTAATGGTTTTCCCATTTAATTTTTATTTAATCATTTTGTTATTACCAACATTTATTTGCTTAATTGTTATCCTGATTATTTTTATCTTAAAATAAATATGATTATTTTAATTTGTATTATCATTATAATTGTTTTAGCATGTAATATAATTATTGTAATGGGGATTTGGTATTGTTGTAGGAATCAGCTTTCCACAAAATAATGTCGTGGAAAAATCTAGGCAAAGCATAATAAAAATATTATATGAACAGAAAAGATAACTGAAATCTATATGAACACCCATAACAAAACGATAAAAACATTTAAAAAATTCAGATTAAACAAAAAAATGTAAACTAAAGTAACTTTGAAACTAATTATCTACTCAAAATAAAGGCTGATGTTAATGGTTACATAAAATTTGTTCTCAGCATATTTTCATTTCATTTTATTTTGCTTTGGAAGAAAATCTCTATGAAAGTTCAATTTCAGGGGAGACAGTTACCTTGACTGAAAAGAGCAATTTATTGAAGTTATTTCCCTTGTCTGTCAGACCTACTTCAATCAGACAATCTCCAACTTCCTGTTGGCAAGAAGTCTGTCAAATCCACATTGTATCGGCGTTTTTTTGCTTTTTCTTCATATTGACTTGTATTTTTGACTTGCTTATTGGATGCAAGGTAATCTTATCCTTCTCTCTGAAATGAAGATTGACTTCTTTCAAGAATAGGTAAGTTGATCAACTGAAGGAAAGATTTGGGAATTTGAATTTTTGATAGCTCGCGGCTTCGGCTTCCGAGTTTGATGGCAGAGAGAATTTCTCACACTTTCGATTTTTTTTTCGCCTAGAAGAACACTGTTCTATTCATTCATGTTTGTTTTGTCTGAAAGATGGATGAATGAACTAACTTTTCCAAAAACATAAAGTTGATTGATGCAGTGGTTTGTTTTTAAGGAGTTGTGGAAGAGTGAAAATACCATCCGAATCCCGATTCGCGGGTCGCTCACGGCACCATAAAAACTGAATTTTCGTTTATCATTTTATGTCTCATTGTCTGTTTCTTGGTGAACTTTGGTTGGTTCCTAATCTGGTCGAGTCATTGCGGCAGCAGTTGTCAGGAGCTTTAGTAGTAATACTAATAGGCTCTTCATATATCTGGTTTTTTTTTATTTGTATCTTTTTATTTTTCCACAGATGTTCAACTTTCAGTTCCGCATACTGACATAGACTCATAGTCATAGTGGAATATTCTGTGTCTGAGTCTCGGAAAAGAGAAAATTTACCCTTGTTCCCGAGGCATGCATAGACTAGAGAGGCAGGCAGAGGCTGTGTCAGCGTGTGCAGTGATAAAGTTGAAAAACAGATTTTTTTGAAAAAAAAAAAAAATACATCACAGAGAAAATAAATATACTAATTTAGTGAAATTGAGATGCTTATATTTAATAATTAATATTCCAGTTTTGATGTTTGCGTGTTACTGTTACTGTTAGGTTTGGGAATCAATGTGATCCTATTTAACTTCCAAGTATTTATTTTTTCAGAAAGCTTTGACTTGAGTATGACGGTGCTCACTGCTTGTTTGAACTGAAGGTGAAGAAAGCTGAGATGGACAGTGACCTTAACACCGCCACCGATGCCAGTAACGCAGACTGTCGTTCCGCCCCGGCAAGGTGAAGATGAACAGGTATGGCTCGATAGCAATGAGTGTCTCATTCAGAGTCATTGATAGTGACACTGACAGCGTCTTTTTGTTCTGTGACTTTGGCTTATTTTGTGTTTTATTCTTTTAGTTATAACCAGATGTGTCAAACAAATTCAGCTGATCTCTTTTACTGTTTTAGTGAAACAAATGTATTGTTTCCAGCAAAGGGAAAAAAAATCGGGTGGGGGCGGTTGGTCGATTTTATTTTTATATTTAAATTTTTATTTTATTTTAATAGTTTTATTGATGTTTTTTTTTAATTAACACAGGCATCTCATTGATGAGAAAGTGTGAACTGTGTCCGCGGGATGCCAGAGAAGAGTAACTTTTCATCCAAAGTCTGCAAAATGGAATTTAAAATTTAACCTTTTTGATGAATATTTTTGAATGAATACAAAAAGTTCTAGTGTTTGGAGGAAAAGTTAAGGTCAGTTCAACTTTAAACAAGGATTTTTAGTGTGTGTTTGTTCTTCTGTCTAAAAAAAAAAAAAAAAAAAATCTGCTTGAAGTAAATACACACAAAAATTTTCATCTCCAACTGCTGAGTCCCTACATCTTTTTACCCCATCAAATGCCACTCTGTATGCCCCTTTAAAAATTGATTGCAATATATATATTCCTCATCTTCTCCTGAATTCAAAAATATAGAGATGTCACGTTTACTTTGAACATTTGCTCAGATTGTTTTTTAGTGCTGATGGTTTCTTTTCAGGCCGACAGATTGTCTAAAATATGTATTGCTTCATGTAAATGACTTTTTGTTCTTCTTTTCTTCCATTCAGCAGACACAAGACTACGAGCAGAGCAGAGCGGCAAGATAAACATCAGTTCTTGCTGCTGGAGAAGGTTCTACAGGAGCAGATGGACCTGATGCAACTAATTTAGTAATTGGTCGCCAAAGAATCATGGTGGAGCCAGAGCCTGTGCTACTGTTCGATGGAGTCATCTTTTTACTGTTGAGTGTGGAAGATGTTGAAGGCACATGATGGATCTGTCGAAGGAGTGATCACTGGTAGGTGGCTTTGAATGCTATTGTTGAAGCAGACCAGTCATGCCTGTGCTATTTTCCCCAGATAACTGTAGCAAGATCTTGTGAGAGTGACATGTTATTGTTAGACGCTCTTTAGGCTTTAAATGTTACCTTGAGTGTGTGCTTTTTGGAGGATGCCAGATGTCATCACGGTTCACGGGTGTATCTTAACTGTTCATCAGTTCTCAGTCATGACCAGTTTCCCATTATCCTGGGAATTCATGCAAGGTTTATGCGTATTGGTCACATTTGTGAATTTAACCAACACATTTTGATGATAAAACTATGCTTATGGGTACGCACAATGATGGGCCTCTTTTTCTCATGTGGGGTGCGGAAAATGCATGCACCACTTTGTTTTCTGTGATCATTGCATCTGTGAGAAATAATGCAAATATTGCTCTGTGGCCAGAGCTGCCATCTGCTAGGTTTTCAGGGATGTAACAGAAATTGCTACGCTGTTTCCTCAAGTTGAAAATTGCAAGTGCTACACTCAAGCAAATAATCACAAACATGCAACAGTGCCTTCTTGTGAGTTCTGATTCTCACTTTGTGTAGGCATCGGATTATGGGTCAGAAAAAATTGTCCACACTGAATAGTATCACGGTTGACGCTCTCTTCTAACTATGTTTGTGCTTTCCAAATGAAGATTTGTGAGATAGTATTGAATGATTGATGCAGGTCACCTGAGGTGTGTGATTACATTTTATGACAATGCTACACTCAATCACCATTTGCTCTTCTGAAAACTTTTTATTTTAAAGCAAGTGCGATTATTGATTTTTTGTTCCAGGTGACAGTATGATGCTTCCAGATTGAATTGTTTGTATGTGAAGAAGAGCTGTCTGAATATTTGATTTTTGGAATTCAGTTGGCTTGTTTTGTTTGTTTCAGATCCATGACCATGAGCTCGGTGTGGTTGGTGGACATGAACTAAAGACGACTACTGATGCTGTGATGACGAAGGTGTTCCATAGGCTACACGGTTGCTGACAGGGGGCTCTGGGGGAGGGCAGGGAAAGAGACCATGGTGTACGCTGCGACTAAAAGCCATCGACAGTGAGTTGTTTTTCATAATTTGTAAAATCATCCTGGTCCTTTTAGGAAGAAGATAAAATCCATGTCTACAAAACAACAAGTTATTTCTGTCTCAAATTTTGTTCTTTGGAATCAATTTTAAATTTGCCATGTTTCACATGTGAATGATAGTTGTCAAAGCTTTTACGCTTAACATTAAATTGCTAGAAGCCAAGTTCCTGAGCTCATTTGTCAGTGTCATGGATTTTCGACTACATACGAAATAAGGATGTTAGCAAACGGTATGATGTCGTCACATATGCGTCTGCACGTCACAGTACATGTATTATGAATTTCCGAAGGCCCCCAAAGAAAAAGTCATAGTAAAGGTAACTTTAACCACTTGACTGCCTTATGACGGGTATACCAGTCATGCGCTTGTGCAGCCGCAGCGCCTTAGGACGGGTAAACCCGTCTTCTCCGTTCCGGGATTTTCCAGAAATGCTACGTCACTGCTGACACACAAATAGCAGCCAATGGCTTGGTAGGATACCTCATTCTCATGAATAAACATAAATGGTGACGCGGTTTTGCGTTTGAAGGCTATTTTCGGCCTTGTCGACAGGGTATGGGAGAGAAATCTCGACTCGTCAAAATGGCTAACGGTGACTGTCGACCGGGCCCTAGTAGGGAAAAACAAAGCCGGACTGACGCTACAGGCGGTGCAAATGATTATGGATACTGACAGGGGAAGGGGGAGATCTTCTTTCGGACAATTCGTTGGAAACAGGTAGATGACAGTGATTATAATCCTTTCTTGGAGCGAGCAAAACAGCCACCTGTGTTTGATCCACAGGCACCGGAAGATGCGCCTGGCTGATTTTTCAAAAGTTCATATTTAAACATCATTATAAGCCAAACTAATTATCATTTCCATGATTAGACACTAAAAACAGATTCTTGGTTCAATTTCCTTTAAAAACAACATAGGTTTTACTTACCTACCTACTGCCAGTTTGAAGCTAGATTTTTTTGTGAATTATTACACCCTAAACTCCAATATTCCCTGGCAGTCAGGAATGCACATACCCAAGTTTTGATTGGCAGCGAAAGGGTTAAAACAAATATTAGGGTAGGTATTTTTTTTTACTTCTCTTCTACAAGGATTACAATGTGTTGTAATTTCCTAACTCAAGTATAGTTGGTGTGTTGTAAAAGCGTATGGTGTGTATGCAAGTTTGTGTGTCTGTATGATTTTTAGCAAGTTTACAGGCGTCAGGAAATAAACTTGAGACTTTTCTCAAATCAGTGATAGTTGTTTGATGATCTAAGTTCATGTTATTTTTTGTTTTGTCATGCAGAGGCTGTTCCGTGAAGCTGTACGGGTGCCACAGGTCAAGACCTTGAAGACAGCCGTTCAAGACTGGTTTTTGGAAGCCTGTGATAAAAGAAAGAGACAACAGGCCATGGAAGAGCCTTCATGATTTGGTTTGCAGTAATTGAACTTTGTAATCTCTGTAGGCTTATTTACAATGCTAGTTGCAAAAATTTGATGAATGTAAGATTTGACTCGCCTGAGAAATTGCTAGTGAGTAATTGTATTTCACAGTTCAGGTCTGTGTGGCTGATGGGTAATGTACAGAAGAGTCTGGGGTTTTGTTGGACATTATTTAAGCTAAGCTTTAAACTTCACACTCTTCTACAGATGATGTTCAGACATGATGTACCCTTTTAGGTTGTGTCAGAACGACAGAAGACTAAACTGGAAGTGCTCAACTACCATTACTATCAGTGGAGACGCATGGATGCATTTGAACTTTTCTTGTGGGTATCCCATACTAAAAATATAGAATACATGATTCTGGAAAAGCTGTTCAAGGGCACTTACACACTATATTCGATTTTTAATACACGACTCAAACCTTCAGGCTAAATTAAAATGAATAAAATACAAGTATAAAGAGTTCAGAAAAGAAGAAAACAAAAAGTGAACAAATAGAAAGAAAAGGTTTTAACAATTCCTTGTCATTTATGGGAGTCGAACGCAAACAACCTAGGCAGCTTGAAGGAGACAATGCATGATGCGGGTTTTTGTTGTTCTTTATTATTTTTTGGAGTTGAGTTGAGAATTTAGAAGCGAGACTAGAAATATACTTCTTTTTTTTTGCTGTTAAAACCGTTATGATTGGATTTCTATAGATGTAAGTCTTGGTGCACCTGATAAAAATTTAGCCCTTGAATGCAGGCAGTGTAAGGTAAATGAAGCAAAGTTCTCTCCGAAACAGCAAAAAAAATGCATTTCAATTATATTGATCCTCGCCACCTTATTTTGTTTGCTGAGCAGCTGGCCGCTGGAGACTTGTCTATCATTTTGTGAGTAAGCTGCGTGTTTTACATCCATTTTGAGATGGCAAACCTATGTTTTACGCAGTCTGATAAGTTTTTTTTAATTTATGAGTTTTATGTCATGTTTTTTTTTTAATTTATGAGTTTATGTCATGTTGGTGTGCTTATACATATCAGTGGAGAAGGGGCATTGAATAAGTGTTTCTTTTTGATATCATTGTTCTGAATTTTGACTATTAGCTGGCATTTTACCTTTTGTTTCATTATTGTAGTTGTTACTTTTGTGTAGTGAAACTTGATAACTCACTGCTGCCCATGTCTAGGTTGTGTCAATTGTTTTTTCTTCACTGAACGTACCACTGATTATCAATGATGACATCAGGGTTTTGTTCTGTTTTTTCTCTGGCATTTGAATTTGCTTCAAATCATTGTGAACTTTTTTTTTCCATGCAAAGTTACTGGTATATGTGAATATGTTAACACACTTCAAATCAAAACCTGAAATGTCTCCTTTTTAAAAGTAATTTTTTTAATTTCTTTTATTTAAATGGTACACATTCATATGATTGTCTCCCTTTTTTTTCCTTTTTTTTTTTTCCTTTTTTTTTGGTCTCTCCTTCTCTTATTTTGTTTTTTTCTTTCTTATTCTTCGGTTTGTTCTTCCTTTTATCTTCTTATCCTCTTTCTCTTGCTTGTTCCTTGTCCCAGTATGCTTTCACGCCGCCCCATCTAATTATTTTGTGCTCCATCCACATCTGAATTTCGTTCAGCTGCCTTGTCCGAAATGTGTGTGGGGCACATATGTATGTTTAATGTCAATGTTCATGTTTCAAGTTCCTTGCTTTGTGAATTGCATACCAATGTTTTATGCAGTCGTGATAGATTCTAAATGTATGTGTTATCCTAGTTTGGTGTACATTGACTGGATTTCGATCCCTGGAGAATGGGCATTAACTAAGTGTTTTTTCTCTTTTTGTTGCTGTTCTGTATTCAAACATGTTGATACAACTCACTGCTGCCTATGCCTAGGCTGTGCCAATTATTTATTTATTTGTTTACATCAATGTGATATAGTGACGAGTGTACATCAAAATTCTCTCTTATAAGTTATACTGGATTCTTCACTGCATGTACTACGGCGTATCGATGATGACTATCAGGGTTTTGTTCTATTTATTCTTTGTTCTGCCAATTTGAATTCTGCTTTGAATAGTATTTTGATCATTGTTTCCGTGCTGCTGGTATGTCAAAATGCAGTGAAATTAAAACCTGGAAGTCACAATGGCAATAAGCGAGATTCAAATCTCTCCTTTGTTTTAATCAATTTATTTGACTGCATTTTTGTTTTAGAACTTGTACATAATTATGATCATCTCTGTTATCGAACCTGCACGCTTGACCTTTGTCTTTCTGGATCAATACAATGTTGTGCACTGCCCATTATTTGTTTGTGAGTGCGTAAAGCGGTTGTGTGGTCTGCGTAAAATTGTGTAGGTCAATCGTGACATCTGCGTGGAGAGTGCGTCAAATGCGTGAGAATGCGTAAAGCAATTGTGACATCTGCGTGGAGAGTGCGTCAAATGCGTGAGAATGCGTACAGCAATTGTGACATCTGCGTGAAGAGAGCGTAAAAAGCGCGTAATGCCTGAGAATGCGTCAATAATTCGTGACATCTGCGTGGAGAGTGCGTAAGATGATCAGGACATCTGCGTCAAGAGCGCGTTAAATGCGTAAAGCAATCGTGTCGTCTGCGTGGAGAGCGCGTTAATAGCGTGAGAATGCGTAAAGCAATCGTGACGTCTGCGTGGAGAGTGCGAATTTGTCTTGGTGTCAAATAAGTGTGCGCTGGAGGTGCGTATGGTCTGCGTAATCTGAGGGAAAACGAGTGTGTCACGCATGTATTTCGCTTTGCAAAATCGCGCGCGTTACGCATGCGTCCAGTGCAGTTGTTACGCAGAGTTTGGCGACTGCGACACGCATTCGCTGCGCAAAATTTTGCTGGCTGGGATACAAACAACATTCTTCCTATGTATACTTTTAGACATTAACCTGCGAGTACAACATCGTGTTGAGAAAATCAAATTATGTCATTCTTCCAAACGATAAGTGAAGATAATTCAGTCCCAGGTTGATATTGCAATCATACATACACACACAAGTCGATTTTTCTTATAGATGAACTGACTTGGCATCCATATTGGTAAGTTCTATTTAGCAGACAGCAGCCATATATATGAAACAAAATTGAGTCAATGTGCATCAGCTTCAAAAAAGAGAAAAAGATCGACTGGGGATGAAACCTGACATAAACACAGCCCTGGAAGAAGATAGTTTTGTCCTGCCAGATGTCATTTGATGCAGCATACGATAGATGAAACTGTTATAAGGAAATACGAGTTTGTTTAAACGGATATTGTCGTTTTCTAATTTTTCCCTTCCGGTTTTGCCTCATAATGTCGAATTATTTGTCTAAAATAAGTATTTTGCATTTTATAAAACTCGCATTTAATATACATTGAAATTTTTTAAAACAAAAGTAATCTTTTATGAAGCTTTATGCATCTGATTATTAAAGGTCACCGTTTTAGACTTTTGACATGCAGTTTTGTTATGTACAAAATGTCTTTTTGCTCCCTACCCGCCTTGAAAACATGACCGAAAAAGATGTATATATCATCAGAAAGAGACTCATTCACTGCTATGACGACCATTGTATGTGAAATTCTATGCTCAAAATATAATTAGAGTAAATGATAAGTGATTGTAGCTTTGGTTATATTTGGCATACCTGTTGTTCATTGCGTCAGCTTCAAATTTCAGAAAACGTTCATACATGTCTCAATGTCTTCATTTACTATGACAAAACAAGCTAAACTCCCCACAGCATGCCCCCAAAGGGTATGCAAGCAAATTACATTACACTAAAGTAAGCTAGGATCTTTCTTTCTTCTTAATTTGCCTATTGGAAATGGTAGAAATGGACTTCTTATAAAGTGCAGCCCTCAGTCTGGGGGTACCGGTTGCTAAAAACATTATTTCTTTTAAATTAATCCTAGACGTATCCCGGTTTCTTCAAAAAGTGCAAGTCTTCTGTTCGTAGTAGGCACTGCCATTGTTAAGTTAGTTACATTGTACGTTGAAGTGTATGCATTTAAAATTGCCGAAAACGCTGGATACAAGTTATGTTGGATTAAATCGAAACCTACCCTTTACTGTAAATTACGTCCTATGATTAGGGGGTATAGTTAAAGATTAAGGCATATGAACTCTCCTTTGCCACTTATCTCATCAACAAATATACATATGCGTAGGTAAGCCATTGGAGATAAAAACCAGGAACTCTCATAACGGCGTCACATTAGCATTTTATTCAACTTCCGGTTATCTACTGGCTGATGCGCTATATTCAGCTGTTCACACGTTATCTCAGGAAAAGCCTTTTCCAACAAAAGTGCATATGATTATGAAAAAAAGTACATTTTGTTTTTGAATCTTATGTAATGCATCGTCAATTCATATAGGTTTGAATTTGCCGAAAATGTTATTGTCAGGGTTTCATGTATCTGTCATGTACTTTTGTTGCATAGTGTTCGTAGAACGTGTATTTAGATTAAACCTAAAAGACATCATTGTACGCTCAAAAGTAAATGTTTTACTGATCACAAACAAGTTTGAGAATGTTTTAAGAGCAATAAGCTACCGTATATATATGATTGCAAACAATGATTGAGTTATACTTCCGGTTTCTTGAGTCTTCCTATCTTTTTTCGATTTTTTTCTAAGACTGGCACTTAGTAAAGGCGTGTTTTCAAAGAAATTCAAAATAATGTAATCCCTGTATCATACTGACGTGTTTGTCTTTTTATTCGGCATCAAAAGATATTCATTTCATGTGGCAGAAAATCCTAGTGTACGCGATACGCTCGTTACTGTGACCCTACCCTGCAAAATCACACGTCAACACAGACCGGGGGTTGGTAGCTTTAAGTGCTTGTATACACCAATGGTTTTCACCAAGTGCAATTTTTTTTATCATTAATAAAGAAATAAACATATTTTGTACATCATTGCAACATCCAATTTGGCTTTGAGAAAATGTTATTTCCGTCCTTCGCTTTTCAAAGCAGTCAAAAGAGACATACGATTCAGCAGAATTAGGTCGTGTCAATGGATGTCCGTAGACTTAGTAATTTTCCAATGATGTTTTGTTGAATATTTTGTAACAAGAGCGGATATCACATGCAACAGGTTAATCACACTTGTAACATGAAGAAACGGAGACGGATATCTGAAACGATATGTAGGCTACATGCGTAAGATGTGGTTGGGTGAGTGTGAGTGTGTTTGTGTGTGTGTGTGTGGGGGGGGGGGTCCCTCTCTCTCTCGCTTTCTCTTTCTTATTGTTGTTGGAGACAAATCAGACTTATCTTTGAATGTTTCAGATCTAACACAGTTTGGATTCAGCTTAAAGGCTTAATGCTTCTATTGAAAAGAGTTAGGCGCACCTTATAAGATCGGGGCAGGCTTTTACGTGAAATAAGAACATCCTTCCACTCTGTCACATACCAAAGAAACAAATACCTGTGTACAGTGGTAATTAGTTTGATGAATGAAGTGTTTAAATGCAACAAGTAACATTTGAAATGTAGTCAAAATAACAATAAAACTCACCGCAAAAAAACAGCCAGGGTGCTGTGTTTTGGCATGAGACAAATTGAAGGAATGGTCTTACCCCGAGTAAAAGCCTGGTCAGATCTAAGATGATAAGCTGTACTACGTTGCAAGCCCCTGGAGCAATTTTTTGATTAGTGCTTTTGTGAACAAGAAACAATTAACAAGTGGCTCTATCCCATCTCCCCCCCTTTCCCCGTCGCGATATAACCTTCGTGGTTGAAAACGACGTTAAACACCAAATAAAGAAATAAAGAAAGATGATAAGCCAAACTGTTTTGATGAGATCATTAGTGTGCCTGTAAGACGGTAAATTGTACCGAAAACACTATTTCAGGGCTGGTTTTTTTCTCGGAGATGTCAGAGTGATATATAGCTAAAATAAGTATACTTTTGGCGTCTTTGGTGTTGGTTTCTTCTCTGTTGTTCTAAGAACGTGTGTCTGATGACACGCCCCTTCAGCTCCGACCCTTCCTAATTATGTAAACTCGTGTAAATATGCCACAGAAAAACCATAAAAACTGTCATCACTCACAGTATTATTTTTAGACTCGCTATCCACTGATTTCCAAAGAACTGCTTCTGCACACACTAACTGCATGACGATTGTGAAATAACTTGATTCACACCTTTGAGTGTATATTATACATTTTAAACCTTCACGTCAACTTACTTACGAAGGAACAAACCTGGGGGAACATCAAAACAAACTAGCTGTGGTGTGATAATAGCGTTGAAACACGTCATCACTTGAATAATTTGTCATTTTATCTCACTTAATTAACAATTAAGGTACCTCTGATCATTTGCATTCGGCATGTGTGCTTCCAATAAGCACATTGCTGAACAGAAGAAAGGAGTAAAAGAATGAGGGAAAATTGTATTCGTCCCAAAGAATTTCCCCTAATAACTCACAATCCAAACATTAGGTGATTTTTTGGGATAAAATGTCGACAACCATTGCTGAAATATTGATTTCCCGAGATGAACTTTTAGCAGACCTTCCAAAGCACCAGTGCAGTCAAGATTAAGAAGGTGTGTATGTTTGTGACGTCACATGTACACGTACAAATTATAGCGGAAGGGCCTCCTAATATGGACTGGGTCCCAATATGGACCACCTTTCGTTCTGACAAACTAATGGTGCCAGAGCGCTCAGAACAGTTTTATTCGCTGAATGCATCCTCTCTTGATAACTTGCACATGTCGAAAAAGTTGTGGACGCACAAAACCGTTAGTTTTTTTTCTCCCTTTTGTTTTTTTTCACACTTTTAGCTTCGTTCACTCTAAATCTGACGTTTAAAACGGACCAATTTCTCTCCAAAGACAAAGCTATAAACACACAACAATTGCATTATAGGACAGCTAAGGCTGTATTCGCTACACTTTAGCAGTGTTGACCCCGAGTTTCTGTCACAAACAAAAAATTATAGCAAAAACTCGAAGTATCTCTGTGTTCCCTAATATGGACCACCTTCAACAAATAGAAGAAAAGAAAAGATAAAGGACGGTTTCAGTCATTCTCAAGAAGCTTGCTGAAAATGACCTATAACTAGCCCTCGAGATTTCAAAATATTATACTTCTTTACGTGAAAGTTGATCATTTCAATTATTTTCTCTCTGTTTTTGATTTGTTTTAAACAGTTTCCTCTTGTGTTACAAATACAGTTCTCGTCGAATCCAAACCTGTAAATCTGAAGCATATTTCAATTAGGCTGACTTGCATGGTAAGTTGCAAGTTGTATCATGTTATTTTGAAGAAAACAGGGCCTTTTACAGTGATTCTCGAAGGTCTCATCACTGGTCCATATTAAGCACCCAGGCCCCTATGGACCAGTTGTGATTTTTTTTCTGTATTTTATTTTTAGCAAATGACTGTAAAAGCTAGTTTTCTCTAATTAGTCTTCAAGAGAGAGAACAACTACCAAACACAAAATGAAACAGCTTTGCAAAAAAACAAGCTAGTTAGCAGCGTGAAACAAAAAGTGGTCCATATTAGGGGCCCTTCCCCTATTAGGATGCACCATAACATGTTTTACTTACTTCCGATTAAAACTGTATAGTTGTATTTTATGTCTTGCATATTTTCAAATGATTTAAATGAAACACCCAAAGCGGCGACTTTGCTGGTATCGATATTTTGAAGAAACAAAAATACGTCATCACTACATAAATACGAACAACGTGACGTCATTTTAATTGACGTCAAAATCTGTATGATTACCTTACCTTTCCAATGATATGCCGTTAAAGAATGTCAGATAAGCGGTTCAACTTCTATGCCCGCTTAATGAACCCAACCCTCTAAACGGGAATAGTAAGCACAAAGAAGGAAAATACGCACACAAAACCACGTTTTTCTCAAAAGCGGTAATACGAAAAGCCCCAAGACTCTAGATTTAGAATACTATCGTTAACATCTGTCAAAAAAGTGTGGTAGCAACCCCAACCCCGTCGGGTTGACCCAAGTGGTCACTGGCCGACAGACTATACGGGTGATACATTTGATTAGCCGAGAGTTTAGTTCCTGTCGGACATAAATCAACTTAACTGTATTTTCTTTTTTTCTTTTTTATATTTAGTCAAGTTTTGACTAAATATTTTAACATCGAGGGGGAATCGAAACGAGGGTCGTGGTGTATGTGCGTGTGTGTGTGCGTGCGTCTGTGCGTGTGTGTGTGTGTGTGTGTAGAGCGATTCAGACTAAACTACTGGACCGATCTTTATGAAATTTGACATGAGAGTTCCTGGGTATGAAATCCCCGAACGTTTTTTTCTTTTTTTTGATAAATGTCTTTGATGACGTCATATCCGGCTTTTCGTGAAAGTTGAGGCGGCACTGTCACGCCCTCATTTTTCAACCAAATTGGTTGAAATTTTGGTCAAGTAATCTTCGACGAAGCCCGGGGTTCAGTATTGCATTTCAGCTTGGTGGCTTAAAAATTAATTAATGACTTTGGTCATTAAAAATCTGAAAATTGTAAAAAAAAATAAAAATTTATAAAACGATCCAAATTTACGTTTATCTTATTCTCCATCATTTGCTGATTCCAAAAACATATAAATATGTTATATTTGGATTAAAAACAAGCTATGAAAATTAAATATATAAAAGTTATTATCAAATTTTTTTTTTCGAAATCAATTTAAAAACACTTTCATCTTATTCCTTGTCGGTTCCTGATTCCAAAAATATATAGATATGATATGTTTGGATTAAAAACACGCTCAGAAAGTTAAAACGAAGAGAGGTACAGAAAAGCGTGCTATCCTTCTCAGCGCAACGAATACCCCGCTCTTCTTGTCAATTCCACGGGCACTGCCTTTGCCACGGGCGGTGGAGTGACGATGCTACGAGTATACGGTCTTGCTGCGTTGCGTTGCGTTCAGTTTCATTCTGTGAGTTCGACAGCTACTTGACTAAATATTGTATTTTCGCCTTACGCGACTTGTTTTCTTTTACCAGTGAGGATGCTGTGCTTAAACTGTTTCACGACAAACTGGGGCTTCGCAACATTCAAAAGAAAGACCTCGACGCAGTACACAGATTAGGGCGGAGAGAGAAGAGAGAGGGAACAATGCCACCAAGAGGCGTGATTGTTCGATTCATGTCAAGAAAAATTCGTGACGAGGTGATAAAAAATAGGAAAAATCTGAAAGCATCCCAAAACACACGTGGGTCGCCCGTCATAGTTGAAGATCTGACTAAGAACATATACCAGTTGTATACCTACGCGCGACTGTCTCCAGTTACCAGCCAATGTTGGACATCAAGGGGAAAGGTGTTGGTGAAGGCGAAGAACGGAAGGATCATCCACGTTACATCAAGACGTGACCTCGACGATCAGCAGCTGACCTCAACACCACGTCATATTCATCCCCCCTCCGGACCACGAGACAGGCCATCACTCCCGGCAAGAAGAAACCAATCAACAGAAGGTAAAACTGGCGAAGGGAATGACAACTCCAACGACAACATGAGTGACACAGGCACAGACGTCGAAAGTAGACAACAACCAGTGACACGATTGTAGATTGTAGATTGTCGATTCTCACGCTTTTTTGAACAAATAGTGACAGAACTACTCCGAGCTTGCCACACCATTGAGACGAAGAAAAACGCTACTTTTAACTTGTGTGATGCCCCCTTAACCTGTTTCTACAGTGGCACACATTCAGTCTTTGATACAGTCAACTATGTGTGATGGTGTGGACTGTATCTGGAGCAGTTCTTGGAGTAAGCTGTCCTCTTTTTCTGCAGAACCTGTGGTATGTTCACAAACAAACATTTTTGTCTTTTGCTTATCTTTGTAAGTGTTTTTGCTTTTTGTAAGAATATGTTATGTTGTATGCTCTCACTCTTTGTACTTGTTATCCATGCTGTAAAACACTGTATTATGTCTCAAGAGCTATTCTGCTGGATGGAAGATAAACTGGGAGGGCAGCAGCTTTCGTTTCATGTCCTGGATGGTGACTGCCATATGATATTATTGTCACCTTTTTTTTCAGATGTTATTTAGAACAACTTTGATTTTTGTCAATAACCTCTTCTTTCTTTCAAACCAGCATGTGCCACAGGTGGTGTTGTTTTTGTTGTTGTGTTTTCTCTGTTTTGCTGTTTGTAAATCCTGTCTTCTCCTGTATAACTCCTTAAAAATATGTACCATACATCTGCCTTTCGACTGCGCAGCTTCTGGTTGGCAGTCAGAATGGCATTCTGCTGTGTTCCTCTTTTTGGGTGATTACTATTATGAATATAGTGACTTTATTGTGCAAGATTTATGTAATTATGACGGTCGACATTGAAAATGTTAGTCTCTGTGTTTGTGAAAGTATTATTTATTGTTCTCCCTGTTCTCCCTATCTCTATTGTGGCAGATTGGGAGATAGCCCACATGATGTATTATTTTCCATTTAATCCATGACAAATAATTTGGGAAATTGTGTTACCTTGTGTTCAGTAAATGTTAATGGTGTACATGACTATATGAAACGCAAGGATGTGTTAGCATATTTACGGAGCCAGAACTGTAATATTTACTTTTTACAGGAGACCCATATTAAAACTGAGGCCGAAAACTTTCTTCGCTCAGCTTGGGGTTACAATGTATGGGTAGCAGGAAAAGAAACAAATAAGAATGGTGTGGCTATATTATTTAATAATAATTTTATGTATAAAATGCATAATGTTATCCGGGATGATAATGGTTGTTATATCATTATGGATGTTGAGTTAAATGATATAAGAGTTACACTTGTTAACATATATGGTCCCAGCAGTGGAGATCACCCTGAATTTTTTGATGAAGTGATGGGTAAAGTCCAGACCATCGGAAATGACTTATTGATTATGGGAGGAGATTGGAATGTACTTTTGAATACAAAATTGGATGCACGCAATTATGTTAGTGGTGTTAATCGCCCCAAGTCAAGGTTGAAAATTAAGGATTTGATGTTACGACATGAACTGAGTGATGTATGGCGAGAACTGAATCCTGAGAAAAGGAGATATACATGGCGTCGCTTTAATACTGTAAAACAAGGCCGTCTTGATTATTTCCTTGTGTCAGAAAATTTAATGAACAGACTTAATGGAGTGAATATAGGCTCGAGTTATCGATCAGACCATAGCCCAGTGTATATTTCACTTAAATCTGAAGAGAAACCTAGAGGCAAACCCTACTGGAAATTTAACAACTCGTTGCTGCGTGATAAGGAGTATGTAGATATCATTAAAAAAGTGATATTGGATATCAAGAAACAGTATGCAAAGATTGATGATTTGGATGGTATTGAGAATATTTTGAATTGTGATTTACATTTAGAAATAAACGACCAGTTATTTTTGGAGGTACTCCTTATGGAGATACGTGGCAAAACTATCTCGTTGCGTTGCGTTCAGTTTCATTCTGTGAGTTCGACAGCTACTTGACTAAATATTGTATTTTCGCCTTACGCGACTTGTTTTCTTTTACCCTGATGATAACAATTGCCGAAAGGAGAAAAGAAGAGAGGACGAGTGAAAACACAAGAATGTTAGTTATCGTCAAATTGCAACGACTGTGATATTCACAATGATCAATCTCTATTCCGAGAAAAGAAGAATGCATATATAATTGTGTGTGTGTGTGTGTCTGTTTGTCTGTGTCTGTGTGTGTGAGCGCTTCTCTGTTGGTATGTGTGTGTGTGTGTGTGTGTGTGTGTGTGTGTGTGTGTGTGTGTGTGTGTTTGTGTGTGTGTGTGTGTGCGTGTGTGTGTGTGTGTGTGTGTGTGTGTGTGTGTGTGTGTTGATGGAAGGGTAACTCTCGATCTGTTGTGATCCCGCCTTTCTGGCCTTTGTGCTGACAATGCAAGCAATCGGCAGCAACAAGAAACGATCCCACTTTAAACGATCCCATTTTCCGTCCAGTTCAATATGAGGACAAGATTCGTTTGAAATATTACTTGACATTGTATGCTAGCTTGACTAATATTGATTTTCATTTTCGTTTGGATGGAAGGATCTCCACGTATCCCCAATCAACGCAGGCTGACACAAGTGAAATGACATTTTCGCAAAGTATCATTCGCCATATCATGCGGACAATTCAGAGAGGATTTAATCCGTGTGCAGCCTGAATACTCAAAGCGTATTCAAATAAATCAAGAAAAACAACCGCACAGGGCTTATGTATAGACAAGTCGTTTGACTGACAAATTGAGGGGCTAAAAAAGTACACATGAAAGCCATGAATCATTCTGAAGTACAGGCTGAGGAAAACTGTGTGGCCAACTGCATTTTTCCTCCACTGCAAGCTGTACGGCACAAAGGAAGACCTGGACAAGACAGCATCATTCGTCTCGCTGTCCTGCCTGACAATATAAGTGTGATCGACAAAGAGAAGAAGAAGAATTCTCAAGAAGTCTCAAGTACCGTCGTCAGTGGTTTCTTACAAAAAATCCATATTGATCTTTTTGCCTACGAGTTCTCATAGGATTAAAAATTAATGGTTTCATGACTGTGACTTGGGAGGCTGTTGGAGACTGTGAGCCCACGAGATGGGCAAAGCTAACATACCATAGCAACTTCGTGAACTGCACAAACACTGACTGAGGCATGCGCTGGACTTTGAACGTTTGAGGGAAGTACTCCGAGTATTTCGACTTGAAACCCAAAAACAAATACGTAGACTGCCAACGTTATCATTATCGTTTAAAACTGTATCATTTTGTTTTGTCACAACTAAACGTTCCTATAACAGACCTTGCTTGGTTTTTACATTTAGTCAAGTTTTGACTAAATGTTTTAACATAGAAGGGGGAATCGAGAAGAGGGTCGTGGTGTATGTGTGTGTGTCTGTTTGTCTGTCTGTGTGTGTGTGTAGAGCGATTCAGACTAAACTACTGGACCGATCTTTATGAATTTTGACATGAGAGTTCCTGGGTATGATATCCTCAGACATTTTTTTCATTTTTTTGGTAAATATCTTTGATGACGTCATATCCGGCTTTTCGTGAAAGTTGAGGTGGCACTGTCACGCTCTCATTTTTCAACCAAATTGGTTGAAATTTTGGTCAAGTAATCTCCGACGAAGCCCGGACTTCGGTATTGCATTTCAGCTTGGTGGCTTAAAAATTAATTAATGACTTTGGTCATTAAAAATCTAAAAGTGTAAAAAAAAAATTTTTTATGAAACGATCCAAATGTACGTTCTTCTTATTCTTCATCATTTTCTGATTCCAAAAACATATAAATATGTTATATTTGGATTAAAAACAAGCTCTGAAAATTAAAAATATAAAAATTATGATCAAAATTAAATTTTCGAAATCAATTTAACAATACTTTCATCTTATTCCTTGTCGGTTCCTGATTCCAAAAACATATAGATATGAAATGTTTGGATTGAAAACACGCTCAGAAAGTTAAAACGAAGAGAGGTACAGAAAAGCGTGCCATCCTTCTCAGCGCAACTACTACCCCGCTCTTCTTGTCAATTTCACTGCCTTTGCCATGAGCGGTGGACTGACGATGCTACGAGTATACGGTCTTGCTGCGTTGCATTGCGTTCAGTTTCATTCTGTGAGTTCGACAGCTACTTGACTAAATGTTGTATTTTCGCCTTACGCGACTTGTTTGTTGTTGTTTTTTGGTTTTTTTTACTTGACTTTACTGTACGGAAGCGTAACATTTGTTGTTATTTTCTGGAAATCGTCGATTCTCGCTGATTTTGAGATACATTTAGTATTCTTTAAATACGAAGCAGGACAACTTGAAAAGCTTTGCCAGAACGTCAGGCCAAGTATACCCGAACCTAACCACTCATCAATCAATCAATCAATGAGGCTTATATCGCGCATATTCCGTGGGTACAGTTCTAGGCGCTCTGCAGTGATGCCGTGTGAGATGACATTTTATACGGCCAGTAGATTGCAGCCATGTCGGCGCATATTTACCTTTCACGGCCTTATTCCAAGTCACACGGGTATGGTAGACAATTATTAACTGTGCCTAAGCAATTTTGCCAGGAAAGACCCTTTTGTCAATCGTGGGATCTTTAACGTGCACACCCAATGGGAGTCGTGACATCTGTAGTTCTTCTTTCTGTTCTATCGTCGGCCTTCTTTTATTTCTTTTTTTTGGGTGTTATGTTCCTGAAGAAGACCCCAGGCTCGAAACGTCGTAAATTGTTTGTTCCATCGTCTTCATTAATACGCGAGTACAGTATTTTTTGTTCTTTTTATGTCTCCCTCTCACGCACAGTCACTATTGTTCTCATATATATGTCAAATTAATTTGGTTTTTTTAACAACAAACAAGGAGAAAACAAAAACAAAAACAACAAGAACAACAACAACAACAACAACAACAACAACAACAACAAACAAGGAAAGAAACTTGTAACCATACGATGAAAACAAGAAAACAAATGTACCTCTATAACTCTTTCACTGGCACAGAAAAATGGCTGCGCTAGCGCTGCGGTGTTGTTTCTGAACACATCGTAATATAACACCTAGACGTTTTTGCAACTGGACGTTTGATGTCCCTTTTGCGTGGTCACAATCAATATATAACATTGCTTTTTGCATGCATTTTGCATACGTTTTCGGAGCAGTTGGGTCTTTATGATTCGAATAGTCGTCAAAGTTGCTGTACGAGCAACGAGCGATAGCATGTAAGGACCAATACAATCAGAACAAAACGTAATTCGGGGGAAGGGGGGGGGAGAGAGAGAGAGAGAGAGAGGGAGAGAGAGAGAGAGAGAGAGAGAGAGAGAGAGAGAGAGAGAGAGAGAGAGAGAGAGAGAGAGAGAGAGAGAGAGAGAGAGAGAGAGAGAGAGAGAGAGGTCATCAATACATCAAACCACGACCTGCAAGGAAACTCACGAAGCGATTATCACGAGCTACTACGAAGCAACACTGGTTGAAAGCAAACCAGTGACCTTAGCAAACCTGGAAGAAAACCTATGATCCGAAAACACAAGGTTTTCTCTAAGAGGGCACCCATCCATCCCTTGCACACCGAAAGTTTCGCCATCCGCAATAGCACCACACGAGTCCTAACTCTTCTCGCGAACAGTTTCATCCACCCCAACGGCAACAGAGGAGTTCCTGCTCTCTCCACTACAAATCCAGCTAATTGGTTCAATGGTCAGGAACTGTGATGCATCATGTACTCTGGAAAGATTAGCGGAAGAGGCTTTTCAGATTTTTATGAAGCATCCTCTAGAATATGCCCCGCAGCTCTGCTAGGTTTGAGCTAAAATGCGCCCGGTTGTTCGGAACCCTTTATGGATGAGGGAGTTTTGATAGGGAAGGAAGATGCATGTCTTATGATGGAAATGAATGGAGGTAATGACACAAACATCAGGGAAATCTTTTAAGATGTGTGTGTGTGTGTGTGTGTGTGTGTGTGTGTGTACGTGTGTGTGTACGTGTGTGTGTGTGAGTGTGAGTGTGTGTGTGACTATACCCATCTGAAATTAACATTTGTAAGATGAGATGAAAACAATACTGTATTTTTTAAACCAGTAAAACAAATTCACAAAAGTAAAATGAGAAAAACAATCAAAGCAAACTGTTTTCAGGCTGGCAGTGTGATTTCAAATGGTGCTGATTTTGTTTAGAAACTGAAAATGCGACAAAACAATCAACAACAAAAATGCACATACTGTATGGGAAAAAGGACACCAACACACACTTTCAAAAAAAAATGGAATAACTCCCCTCACTTGCTATTTGTTCAGCATATTCACATTTCAACTGCCGACCATATCACTGTGTTTCTTTTGTGTAATCGACATGTATACAAACGAGGGTTTTGCGAGTGTAGGTCCATTCAAAGCAGACTTCGGGCGGGGAAGCTTTCTGCCTTCGAAACCCCAAAGCTCCGGGTGTCAACCACCGATGATCGATCATCATTTCTTTGACATAAGACCGGATGCGGGAATTTGGAACAACGCATGCAGGTCTGAGTCAACAGAGAATGTACTTCTGCGCATGATCAATCTCGCGTTTCCGGTGCATGCGCAACGAATAAAGAAGGCCAATCCCGCAGAAGAAGGGTGTCGTTTTGCTGCTGAATGACATCGCGCGCGATTTGTTAGGAGGTAGCGAGGTCGTTGTTAGCTAGGACATTGCGAATTCCGAGGAATGTTTATTTTGTGTTCTCGTTTCTTGCGTGGCAGTTAGAATATTTTAATTTCGTTGGTGATTTTAAGTATGATGGACTTTTTTTTCAATCCTTTTTATGTTCATTGCTAATATGTAGTTCAGGTTGTCTGTGCTCTTTTTGGAATTCTTTACTAATACGCAGCAAATGCACGCTGGCACTCGCAGAACGGCTCGCAAACATATTTGTGTGTGTGTGCGTGCGCGCATGTGCGTGTGTGTGTTTGTTTGTTTGTGTGTGTGCGTGTGTGTGTGTGTGTGTGTGTGTGTGTGTGTGTGTGTGTGTGTGTGTGTGTGATCGCGCGCGCGCGTTTGTGTATGGGGGGGATGGTGGTTTATTTCATTTCTGTTTTGCTATTTTCCGAACAATTTTAGAAGAAACATTTTCACACCACCGTCTCCACCCCAATCAGCCCCACCACCACCACCACCATCAACTAAAACATCAACATCATCCCATCTCCATCCATCCATAATCAGAACGCATATTATTTTCGCTTCAGAAAAAAGAGGTCACACGAACAGCAGGCGCTGTGTTGCACGTGTCAAACAAGAGAGCAAAATGTAACCGGTTTGTCTCGTTAGATGCTCCTCACGCAAGCCCGTGCCATCACGCAATTATGGCGCAAATCCCAGCTCTCATATTGAACGAAACCCTCGAGGGAGCAAGAAAAAAGTAACCCCAGATAATCTAGACAAACCAGTGTCAACTGAAATGTGACCAAACGACACACACACACACACACTCACACACACACACACACACACACACACACACACACACACACACGCACACACACACACACACACACACACACACACACACACACACACACACACACACACTGTCAACATTCAGTTAAATGGGCTAAACTTCCTAGTTCTTGTCTGGTTATGATAAAATACAGAACAAATCCACAAAGGAAAAACAAACAAACAAACAAGAACAACAAATAACAAGTCGCGTGACAATAAAGTGCTGTTATTGTTATTATTGTTGTTCAGTCAGTCTATCTGCCTAAAACACTCAGTCAAATAAATGAGCGGAAAAAAACCTATATTGCTAAATGTCCACACAGTCTGGAAATCGCCCTCGCTAAATCATTCAGTCAAGTATTGACTGAATGTAAAAACAACAACCGGTAAGACATAATTACGTCGACAGTGCAATCTTGTGTCAACAAAAACGTCACCAAAGCAAAATAGAACGCAGTCAGGTATTAGTTCTGAAAGACGAGTTCTTTTCTGAACATGACAAAGAACAACCACACAAGAAAACACACACACACAGCCAAAAATCAAAGCTGACAGTGGCAACAGAATAATCAAAGCAAAATGTGTCAACAGAAGTGTCATTAAGCCAAATAAGACACACGCGGGTCTCAGTCAGGTTTGAGCATTGAACGTCGAATTCTTCTTTGTTCAGGTCGCAATAGAGAACAAATCCATACCGGAGAAGAAAGCAACACCAGATAATTAATGCAGAACCGTGACAACAAAACTGCCTCCAAGCAAAGAGAGGTACGCACAGGTCTCAGTCATTTATGAGCTTTGGCTGTTGAGTTCTTCTCAGGTTATGACGGCAATATAGAACAAGCCCACGAGGGACAAAGAAAAAAACACCCAACACAACTCGGCATAATCAAGGTCAATGTGTGTCAAAATAAATGTCACTGAACCAACTTAACACGCACACAGACACATTCAGTTATTTGATGTGATTACCGAGGTGTTCCTTAATTACGACCCAGCACAGAACATGCCGGAAAAAAAGCAACACCCCAGATAATCAGCGTACATTTGTATCTACAGACTAGACACGTCACCAGGCCCAAAATAGGCAATTTGGGGTCTCAATCAAATATGAGCAAGGGTCGTCGAGTTCCTCTCTGGTTGTGACACAAGCCTACAAAACAGTTGACCCAGAACATCTGGGCTGGTTGGTTGGTTGGTTTTTGGGTTTTAATGTCCCTTCAGCAGATGCTAGCTGCTATTCGAGACCGATGTAGGCTAGTTATTGGCTCACGTAAGTGTAGCCTATGCGATGATAAACTTTGTCTGTCTGTGCGTGCGTGCGTGCGTGCGTGCGTGTGTGTGTGTGTGTGTGTGTGTGATAGAAACTTTAACATTTCCGAGTCTATGGATAAAGCTCGCATAAGAAGATTACGTCTCGGTCAAAAGTGTTTGACGTGTGTGATAGAAACTATTTGAAGACGTCACATTATGACGTAAGAGGGTTGGACGTCACGCAAAGGAATTGCTGAAAGTCTCGGTCATTGTTATTGTGAGCGGGCCGAGACTAGTTGGCAGATCCAGGGTCTCGCTTTCTTGCACAGTTTCACCTATGCTTACTGTGTGTGTGTGTATGTGTGACGGAGTGATTGAGTTTGTGTTACTGTTTGTCGATTTCTTACGTGAGCCTTGAAGGCTTCGCCTC
This sequence comes from Littorina saxatilis, assembly GCF_037325665.1. Lineage (NCBI taxonomy): Eukaryota > Metazoa > Mollusca > Gastropoda > Littorinimorpha > Littorinidae > Littorina > Littorina saxatilis. The sequence goes on along the minus strand of NC_090246.1, from coordinate 60,495,198 downwards.
TTGTTTTCTTTTTCACTTCACATGGCAAGTTCTACGTTTCAGACTATTTATATTCAGATCTATCACTGTAAAAGAAGGTTCTAAAAATTAATCACTATCACTTCTGGTACTTGTAAAAAATCTTGATCTCTTAAAAAGTTAAAAATCTTGTCCGGGGGAACATCCCGGAATGCAAACAGTCGTCAACAGAAAGGTCCTGAAGACAAAGAAGACCAATATATATACAGACGTACTATGTCCAAACGGTCCGAATTTTTCTCTTGTTGTAGACGAGTTCACCACAAAACCACACAAATAAAGAAAGAATCAGGAAACAAAAACACGACACAAAAACATGTAACCTTAATTAAACGACAGTGCGAACTTGCGTCAGCAGAAATGTCACCAAAGCTAAAGAGAAACGCGTTTAGTTATGACCGCCGAGTTCGTATCTATCTGGTAATGACGTTAAAAAGAATAAGCTTACAAGAAGAACAAAAATCAATCCAGATTATTAGGACAAATCAGATTCGACAGATATACAATCAACCCAAATAGACACATACACGTCTTATTTAATCATTTGACGAGACCGCCGAATTATCATCCGGTTATGACATAGGGAAGAACCAGCCAAAAACAAGAAAAAAGAGAAACCCTCGATGAATAGGGAAATTGTGGTTTTACAAAAATGTCAGCAAGACAAAATAGACCAAAACACAGATAGTTTCAGATCTTGGATCCCGACGGGCGCAATGGCATAGTGGATGAGACGCCGGTCTTCCGTGCCGAAGGTTGAGTGTTCGGGTCCCGGTCTTGCCTGGTGGGTTAAAGGCATACTAACGCACTCCCGTGTTTACAAAGTGTAGTTTGCCCACAATCGATGTCAAACGCACCATAAGACCATATAATGACGATACGTCACCATGCGCGGACCATAATACATGCATTACAGCTTGTTCTAGCCTCTGAAAAAGTGAGGATGTCAACAAAGCCGCGGTGTTCTCTCCCTTGCATCAACGTTACATGTGTTGCCAAATCTATAAATAGGACGATCCAGATCAAAATGAAAATTCAAATATCTCAACATTTAAGGGGTCCTAGACCACAATATTTTGCAGGGAACTTAATTTAGTCTGTCTCCAGCTGTTGGTAAAGCAATTAGCGTGTATAGTCATCGAGTACATATGGCTTTAAGGGAGATTTTTCCAATCTCCCAGGTCAACTGATGTGCAGACCAGCAAGTACATTATCCTCCTTCGTGTGTACACGCAAGCACAAGACCAAGTGCGCACGGAAAAGATCCTGTAATCCATGCCAGAGTTCGGTGGGTAATAGAAACATGAAAATACCAAACATGCATCACCCGAAATCAGCGTATGGCTGCCTGAATGGCGAGGTAAAAACGGTCATGCATGTAAACATCCACTCGTGCAAATACATGAGTGAACGTGGGAGTTTCAGCTCATGAACAAAGAAGAAGAAGAAGAGGAATAACGAGGTTTCATAAGGCTGCAATTGGGACATTGCAAGAGAAAGAAACTGACCTCAGATACGTACTTACATTAAAGTTACAAGCGCAAAATCATGTCAACAGAAATGTGACGGAGCCAAAATAGACAAAATCACGTCTCAGTCAGTTATAAGACATGACTACCGAGATTTCTCGTGAGAACACACAGTACATCACAAACTCACGTCTAAGCAAACGCGTTTTCCGTAACAGAAATGCCGCCAAGCCAAAATAGACACGCATTCAATTACTCGGTCTGGCCGCCTCGATGCTAGTTTCGTATCTGGTAAGGGCCTTATACAGAAAACACGACCAGTAAGAAACACACCACCAGATAATCAAGACAAAACAAACCTGTGTCAAGAGAAATTTAACGAAACCTAGAGAGAGAGGGAGAGAGAGAGAGAGAGAGAGAGAGAGAGAGAGAGAGAGAGAGAGAGAGAGAGAGAGAGAGAGAGAGAGACGCAGACGCAGATAATTTATTCAATAGGCCATAGCCCCTTTTGAAGGGGTGTGAACAAACGGTTAACATTGCATATAAATTAAACTCAACAGGTGCACACAAAAAAGGTACAAAATAGTTACCGCACAACACATACATTACACGGAGAGAGAGAGAGAGAGAGAGAGAGAGAGAGAGAGAGAGAGAGAGAGAGAGAGAGAGAGAGAGAGAGAGAGAGAGAGAGAGAGAGAGAGAGAGAGAGAGAGAGCCTCTATGCAGCTTTTTGTACAAAAATTCCTACGAGGTAGGAAAAACACCCCCGTCAAAGGGAAATAACCTTCTCAGTTGGTGGCAGTGACTGAGTGAGAATGGTTATTTCCCTTTGACCATGAAGATGTCCCTCTATAAGTCCTTGTATAATTTTAATCCACCAATAACTCCCTAACCGTGTGTTTGACTGGTCCCAATTTTTGTAAGGACCGTCTCAGGAATGTATAGAACCTGTTCACCAAGTTTGGTGACGATCGGTCCGTTCATTCTTGAGATCTATATGCGAACACAAACAAACAAACAAACAAACAAACACATCGAGCGAAACCTATACACACCCCTATACCGGGGGTGTAAATAAGAGGATCTTGCAACCACTGCCCAGTCAATTAAGGTCATAGACATCCCAGTCTACATTAATTTGAACAAAAAATGAGAAGAAGAAGATCTGAGAAGAAGAAGAAGAAGAAGAAGTTTTAATAAGGGCTAATCTTTTTCGAGTGACGGCTGCCTGAGCCGTGAGAGACATACGTCGTGGTATCTTGAGGTTGTGTGACAGGGGAGGCTACCGCTCCTTTCACAGCAGACTCTGCACCCGAGTTGTTGGCCTTTAAGTCAACACCGGTGGATTGTAGAATTCTGTTTGTGATGGGGTCTGGTGGTTTCCGATTGTCTGTATGTTCATGGAAACTTTCGGGTTTGCATAACAGTTTTTATAGGGCTAAGAAATTAGCCCTAACATTTTCAGTCCTGTTTGATTGCACTTCGCCTCCCGAGGTGATCGTAGTGTTTCGGCACTCGGTTACATCTGGCGCTTGCGAGCAGGGATGGGACTCGGCATGATATGTTTAGGTGATGGCATAATATGACCACTGAACATTTTCGTGCTGTTCCCATTCTGCGAACTTGGGATGGACAGTGGTCCCCCGGTTCGGAACTTCGGGACGAAGTTCATTCAAACGGGGACGATTGTGACAGGGGAGGCTACCGCTCCTTTCACAGCAGACTCTGCACCCGAGTTGTTGGCCTTTAAGTCAACACCGGTGGATTGTAGAATTCTGTTTGTGATGGGGTCTGGTGGTTTCCGATTGTCTGTATGTTCATGGAAACTTTCGGGTTTGCATAACAGTTTTTATAGGGCTAATTTCTTAGCCCTAACATTTTCAATCCTGTTTGATTGCACTTCGCTTCCCGAGGTGATCGTAGTGTTTCGGCACTCGGTTACAGTTGCAAAAATAAATGAAAGAGAAAATATTAAACAGATGAAGAATGGGGTGGGGGGCGGGATGGAGGGAGGGATGGAAGGAATGATGGAGGGACAGGGGGGAGGGGGGGCGCGGGGGGGAGGGAGGGAGGCTATAGCATTTGCACACAAAAAAGAGGCCAGCATGCAACGTGGAGTGATAGAGAGCGAGAGTGAGAAAGAGAGAGAGAGAGAGAGAGAGAGAGAGAGAGAGAGTGAGAAAGAGAGAGAGAGAGAGAGAGAGAGTGAGAAAGAGAGAGAGAGTGAGAAAGAAAAAGAGAGAGAGAAATAGAGAGTGAGAGGCATAAAGAAAGACAGACAGAGATAGATAGAGGCAGATAGACAGAAAGACAGACTGCCAAAGACAGAAACAGACGGACGGAAAAAAATGAACGAACCAGCAAACAAGAGACAAAAAAACCAGATATATAACGTGGTGAGAGATCTTGGCAAAGAATCCATCTCCCTGAAGAAAAAAAAAATAGGTCAAGGAGAACGGGAGTTAACTCCCCGCCTCAGGATTGACACCCCGATGACACACCGAAAAGCAGGGTCACATGATAAGGACCCCGGATGATGATCGAATTCTTCACATCAGAAAAAAATATGCGTGCGCAACACACAAAAAATCTCACTCTGCTTCTCTCTAGAGACACGGCACCTCGCAATGAAGCCCAGAAGATGACATTCAAATAAGGTAATAAAAACCGACATGATTCAAATTACATGATTAAAACTGGAAGACACGTACCAGAAAGAAACAGAGACGGAGAAGTGGGAGATAAAGTAAGACAGAAAGAAAGAAAGAAAGAAAGAAGATGGCATCACAAAACAGGAGCACACTTAATAGAAGAGAGAGAGAGAGAGAGAGAGAGAGAGAGAGAGAGAGAGAGAGAGAGAGAGAGAGAGAGAGAGAGAGAGTGGAGAGCGAGAAGGGAGAGAGAGAGAGATAGAGAGAGAGAGAGACATAGAGAGAGATAGAGAGGGTGGAGAGAGAGAGAGAGAGAGAGAGAGAGAGAGAGAGAGAGAGAGAGAGAGAGAGAGAGAGGGAGGGGGTAGAGAGAGAGAGAGAGCGGAAAGAGAGAATGAAGAGGCAAGGCAGAAGGAAAAAATCCAACAATATAAAAACAATCAACGAAACGGAGAACAAGTGCCGAAATGAAATACCAGAAAAATGGAAAATTAGATCTAGAAGGCGTCGGTGGGATGTGTCGATGGGATTGAAAGCAAAAAGAACAAGAAATTCCTCCGAGGTAGGAAAAACACCCCCGTCCTTACCATTCTCACTGCCACCAACTGAGAAGGTTATTTCCCTTTGACCATTAATATGTCCCTCTATAAGTCCTTGTAGAATCTTAATCCACCAATAACTCCCTAACCGTGTGTTTGACTGGTCCCAATTTTTGTAAGGACCGTCTCAGGAATGTATAGAACCTGTTCACCAAGTTTGGTGACGATCGGTCCGTTCATTCTTGAGATCTATATGCGAACACAAACACACAAACACACAAACAAACACATCGACCGAATCCTATACACACCCCTATACCGGGGGTGTAAAGACAGACAGAAAGGAAGAGGTGAAGGAAAACAAAAG
>NC_090246.1:60472654-60482654 GCF_037325665.1 Littorina saxatilis | reverse complement strand
CATAGAGTTTCCTCTTTCTCAATCCAACTCAGATAGCACATCACAATATCATATGTTCCTGGGAAGTGCCACGTCAAATATCTGAAAAATAGAGTAGGGTTATCACTTTTTGTAAATTAAAACAAATGTTTATATCGACAGCCTGGATGCGTGGGAAATACCCCCGCAAATAATTAAAACCGCATTGAAACCCGAGAGTTTTTCTCTCACTTTCCGGGTCACACTCGAATATCTAAAAAAAGAATCGGTTTCTGGGAAGGGTCCATTCAGATATGAGCAAAATTTGACAGCGTTATCATTTTGTGTGATGGATTCAACAGATATTATGAGGATATTCATTTCGTTCACTAAGCCGACGAATAGGGTAAATTGATGTAGATGTTTGTGTAACTTTGCGGATCGATTTCCTGCCTTTTTATACACCACGAAAAATCGACTTAAGCTTCGTTTTCGTTTCTGGGTTTGAATTAGACACTCTTTATGATTAAAAAAAAAGTTTGCAAAAGAATGTCAAATAAAATAAATATAACATGTACAATACGTTGCTATAAGTCATCTTGCACGAAGTAAAAAAAAAAAAAAAAGATTACAGAAACCCACAACAATCTTAATCAACATATTTTTTTAATCTAAAACTCTCAAATCAGGTGCGGCTGAAGAGACAATAAAAATTAATAACCAACAAACTAACCTTAGTTTTTTGTGTGTGCACACGACCCGAATCAGTGTTTTTGTGTGAAGTTTATATAATTATATATAAAAACCAGATCCGCGCGTAATAAATATATATTATATTCGCGAAAAACAAATAATTTCATACTTACGCCCGCAATAAATATACCTTATATTACGCGCGTCAGATATATTTATTACGCGCGTAAGAAATGAATGCTCATTTGTAAGCCTACAATTAATTGGGCAAAGCCGACCTCACGAAGTCTACTTCACGAAGTTGGCTGCACAAAGCTTTGGCACTGCGTTTCCGGTTAAAAAAAAGGGTATACTTCGGGCTCACTTAAGGGCAGCCTTTAAGGACGTACAAAAGACACTTTGAATGTGGTCAGAATAATGAAAGACTCTGAAGTGTTGTGTCTCATTATTATATTATCTTTTTTGTCGTGTTTATTGCAATTTTGTTTAAATTCATGTAACCCTAGTTTTTTTTTGAAATAAATATTGACTTGACTTGATTGGGAATGAACACAGAAAATGAAAGTTTGGTGATAAGCCGTCCAGAATAGAAAAATGCACGAAGCTATTATAGTTGATGATGCTTTGATGAGTTAGCTGAGTGTATGTGAGTGTGTGGCTGATGTAATGTTGCAACCATCACAGCAGCTGCTGGGTGTTACATGTACCGACTGGGTACTGGTGAGTGGCGTGTTCTACTGATCTCTCCTCGATGACAGGGCCACATGTGTGTGATCTTGCTGAAGCAAAATCGACTACGCGAAGTAGGCCTATACTTCGCGAAGCTGGCTGCATGAACTTTAGCATTGAGTTTCGGGAAAAAAAACACTTCCCGAAGTCTTTGCGAAGTCGACTTCGGGCTCAATTGAGGATCAGCTTAAGTGTTACGCGGCTTGACTTACAAAATGGAAAAGGAAACAAAGTACTTTACCAAAAGAAGCTGATCTTGATCAATGTACAAGTCCCGCAAGTCGTCCATTTTTTTCGATCAAAGTTTTGATGCAACTAAATTAACGACGTTAGAAATGGGTTTATTGTGTCCGTATAAAATGGATGTTTTACGCGCAGAAGAAATACCATTTACGCGCGAGACTGTTTTGATCCAAAGGCTGACCTGGAAACCCCTTATTTTCAAACAAACTTGGGTGTATTTCCAGAAAAGTGAGCGTACTCCACATCGCATTTGAACATTCATGATTCAAACATACTTTACACGCGTCCGTCGCACCGTTAATTAAGTTAACAAATACATTTAAAACAAATGCTTCTTTCAGTGTTTTCTGACAAAAAACTGTAATCATGTGTCAAAATATTGGATCGGCTTTGGAATGCTTTTGTGAAGAAAAGTAGTCTTGGAATAATTGTCGTCGTATTTTTGTCCACTGAACTTACTGATTGTATTCTAGACAGTCATGCGTACAGAATACGGCAAAATCGTACGGGTTCCCATGTCTGCATAGGGCTTTCGATAGTATTCCTGACGGCAGAAACGGTAGATGATGCTTGATGACGGATGCACATGTACTTCCTGAAAGTAGATCAAGGCAAGCCTGCCACCCTTCTTGGTATTTGGCTTTTTACAAACTGAAGCGCAATTTATGTTTTTCTTTCATTGAAGTTTTTAAATTAACAATTTCGCCATTTCTTTACTTCGCCAGCTTTTTTCCCCGGGCACTGTGCCTGTATTGCCTCCTTTCAACTTTAATACCAGTTCTACCAATGTGTCGACATTTCAAACTCTTGTAATTTCACATGAACCTATTTTTACAAGAAATGTCAAGCATTGACTTTCCGAATACAGTTTTTACTTACTTTTTAGAAGGCTTTCTGGCACATTTACGGGTCCGAAATACCTTCTCAGTCCGTTTATAATACACTTTTAAGCACTTTCGTGACGAACTAAGATCATCCTCACGCACTTCAAAGAAACACATAGTTTTTACCTTCTCGTTGCTGTCGGGTTTGTCTCTCCGTTTTTGACGCCTTATTTTTTCACCCTTGATTTCCCCCTCAGTTTCTGCCCTTTTATTTTGTATTATCTTTTTAACTTTTCCATGTGTGTGTGACCATGTCTAACTTAGAACTTTGATCACGGATGGCTGAGTCCTTTGGCTGTGAAGTTTGTTTCAAGCCTCCGCTTGTTTGGTTTCCTTGGTTACCAAGCCATCATGGGGCTCAAAAAGGAAGCCTGGCATCAAACGGTTAGCAGAGCCTATAATTAATTTGTAATCAACATTTTTCCTGACTGGGGCGTCTGTTATCCTGAGCTGTTTTACCTGTCATTCGCAGAGGGCGTGGGCTGTTAATCTGGAAAGAGAGAGAAAGAGAAAACTAGTGTGTGTTATTCACGAATGATGACTTCTTTAGAATCTTTCTACAACCCTGGCCCATCCATTCCCCCAAACACCCGCGCGCACTCTCGCACTCAAACAGGCAAGCACAGAGAGACGGAAAGGCAGACAGAAAGATAAACATGCAAACACAATGACAGACAGAGATACAAACAGACACACAGACACACTGCCAAAGACACATGCACGCGCGCACGAACACACACACACACTCACACTCACACACACATACAAAAACACACACACTCACACATACACCACACACACACACACACATACACACACACACACACACACACACACATACAAATACACTCAGACACACACACACTCACACACACTCACACACACACACACACACTCTCACACACACACACACACACACACACAAACACACACACACACACACGCACACACACACGAGCGCGCACACACGCAACCACACACACACACACACACACAATATCAGATTTTCATCATAGGTTATCATCGCAAGAAAATTCCATTTGTTACGTTACGTGTGTGATCTAAGAACCTCTTTTTTGTTAACCCTCCAACACCCCACTCCCTTCACGCCCTTAACAAACACGCAACCACGCACACACACACGCAACCACACACACACACACATGAGCGCGCAACCACACACACACACACACACATACACACACACACACACTCACACACACACACACACGCACACACACACGAGCGCGCACACACGCAACCACACACACACACACCTGAGCGCACACACACGCAACCACACCTGAGCGCGCACACACGCAACCACACATGAGCACACACTCACGCAACCACACACTTGAGCCCGAGCACACGCAACCAAACACCTTAGCGCGCACACACACACACACACACACACACACACACACACACACACACACACACACACACACACATTAGTGCACACACCCACACAGGTACACTCACACACACACACACACGCGCACGCGCACACACACACACACACACACACACACACACATACACGCACACACATACACACGCATCATATCAGGTTGTCATCAGTTTTGTATCAGCATTCCACAAGCTGATCACTTTTAGTTACGTTTCTGACCTGAGATCCTCTTTACATTTAGTCAAGTTTTGACTAAATGTTTTAACATAGAGGGGGAATCGAGACGAGGGTCGTGGTGTATGTGTGTGTGTGTGTGTGTGTGTGTGTGTGTGTGTGTGTGTGTGTGTGTGTGTGTGTGTCTGTGCGTGTGTGTGTGTGTAGAACGATTCAGAGTAAACTACTGGACCGATCTTTATGAAATTTGACATGAGAGTTCCTGGGTATGATATCCCCGGACATATTTTTCATTTTTTCGATTAATGTCTTTGATGACGTCATATCCGGCTTTTTGTAAAAGTTGAGGCGGCACTGTCACACCGTCATTTTTCAATCAAATTGATTGAAATTTTGGCCAAGCAATCTTGCATTTCAGTTTGGTGGCTTACAAATTAATGAATGACTTTGGTCACTAAAAATCTGAAAATTGTAATACTTTTTTATTTTTTTTTATATAAAACGATTCAAATTTACGTTCATCTTATTCTACATCATTTTCTGATTCCAAAAACATATAAATATGTTATATTTGGATTTAAAAACAAGCTCTGAAAATTAAAAATATAACAATTATGATCATAATTAAATTTCCGATATCGATTTAAAAACAACTTCATCTTATTCCTTGTCGGTTCCTGATTCCAAAAACATATAGATATGATATGTTTGGATTAAAAACACGCCCAGAAAGTTAAAACGAAGAGAGGTACAGAAAAGCGTGCTATGCAGCACAGCGAAACCACTACCGCGCTGAACAGGCTCGTCAGTTTCACTCCGTTATGCACGGCCTACGGTCAATGTGAAAAAATGCAGTGCGTTCAGTTTCATTCTGTGAGTTCCACAGCTTGACTAAATGTAGTAATTTCGCCTTACGCGACTTGGTTTTTTTTTTTTTTTTTTTGGGGGGGGGGGGGGGGGGGGCAGAATAGCATAAAAACAAGCGTTTTTAATGTTTTCATAATAACGTTCATCTGATCGTATTATGCACTGTCAAGCCGATGTGCTGTCAAGCAGAAAAGCTGCAGCATCGAAGATCGCCTTATCCAATATGGAGATGGGTGGGGGGGGGGGGGGGGGGGGGGGGGAGGGAGGGTGGGTGGGGGGGGGGGGGGGGGGGAAGAAGGATGTGGAAGAGAAAGAGAAAACAAGTCGCGTAAGGCGAAAATACAATATTTAGTCAAGTAGCTGTCGAACTCACAGAATGAAACTGAACGCAATGCAACGCAGCAAGACCGTATACTCGTAGTCCACCGCTCACAGCATAGGCAGTGAAATTGACAAGAAGAGCGGGGTAGTAGTTGCGCTAAGAAGGATAGCACGCTTTTCTGTACCTCTCTTCGTTTTAACTTTCTGAGCGTGTTTTTAATCCAAACATATCATATCTATATGTTTTTGGAATCAGGAACCGACAAGGAATAAGATGAAAGTGTTTTTAAATTGATTTGGACACTTTAATTTTGATAATAATTTTTATATATTTAATTTTCAGAGCTTGTTTTTAATCCGAATATAACATATTTATATGTTTTTGGAATCAGCAAATGATGGAGAATAAGATAAACGTAAATTTGGATCGTTTTATAAATTTTTATTTTTTTTTACAATTTTCAGATTTTTAATGACCAAAGTCATTAATTAATTTTTAAGCCACCAAGCTGAAATGCAATACCGAAGTCCGCGCTTTGTCGAAGATTACTTGACCAAAATTTCAACCAATTTGGTTGAAAAATGAGGGCGTGACAGTGCCGCCTCAACTTTCACGAAAAGCCGGATATGACGTCATCAAAGACATTTATCAAAAAAATGAAAAAAACGTTCGGGGATTTCATACCCAGGAACTCTCATGTCAAATTTCATAAAGATCGGTCCAGTAGTTTAGTCTGAATCGCTCTACACACACACACACACACACACACGCACAGACAGACACACATACACCACGACCCTCGTTTCGATTCCCCCTCGATGTTAAAATATTTAGTCAAAACTTGACTAAATATAATGAAGGAGAAAGAGACAGAGAGAGAGAGAAAAAAAGAGAGAGAGAGATAGAGAGAGAGAGAGCGAGAGAGATAGAGAGAGGGAGAGAGAAAGAGAGAGAGAGAGGGAGAGAGAAAGAGAGAGAGAGGGGGGGTGAGAGAGGAAGGGAGAGAGAGGTAGAGAAAGAAAACGAAACAGAGGGGGGGAGAGAGAGACACACACACACACTGAGAGACAATTACCAACATACGGGAGAGACAACGAAATAAAGAGACAAGTCGCGTAAGGCGAAAATACAATATTTAGTCAAGTAGCTGCCATTTTTCAGCAAGACCGTATACTCGTAGCATCGTCAGTCCACCGCTCATGGCAAAGGCAGTGAAATTGACAAGAAGAGCGGGGTAGTAGTTGCGCTAAGAAGGATAGCACGCTTTTCTGTACCTCTCTTTGTTTTAACTTTCTGAGCGTGTTTTTAATCCAAACATATCATATCTATATGTTTTTGGAATCAGGAACCGACAAGAAATAAGATGAAAGTGTTTTTAAATTGATTTGGACAATTTAATTTTGATAATAATTTTTATATATTTAATTTTCAGAGCTTGTTTTTAATCCGAATATAACATATTTATATGTTTTTGGAATCAGCAAATGATGGAGAATAAGATAAACGTAAATTTGGATCGTTTTATAAATTTTTTTTTTTTTTTTTACAATTTTCCGATTTTTAATGACTAAAGTCATTAATTAATTTTTAAGCCACCAAGCTGAAATGCAATACCAAACCCCGGGCTTCGTCGAAGATTACTTGACCAAAATTTGAACCAATTTGGTTGAAAAATGAGGGCGTGACAGTGCCGCCTCAACTTTCACAAAAAGCCGGATATGACGTCATCAAAGACATTTATCAAAAAAATGAAAAAAACGTTCGGGGATTTCATACCCAGGAACTCTCATGTCAAATTTCATAAAGATCGGTCCAGTAGTTTAGTCTGAATCGCTCTACACACACACACACACACACGCACGCACGCACACACGCACGCACATACACCACGACCCTCGTTTCGATTCCCCCTCGATGTTAAAATATTTAGTCAAAACTTGACTAAATATAATGATGATGATGGAACGTTTTTCAAGCATAGCAGTTTAAGGCTACACCTTTTTTTTAACAACCAGAACCAGTCCTTACATCTAACATACAATTCTAATAAATGATAAACAAGTAGAACAAAAGGACAAATAAGCAAACAAACGGACAAACAAGTAAACAAACAACACAATGACAGAATAATCACACACAAACTAAAAACAGAACAACACCATACAAACCGAAAATGACACAGAGAAACAGACGGTAGAGACAAAGAAAGAGAGAGAGAGAGAGAGAGAGAGAGAGAGAGAGAGAGAGAGAGAGAGAGAGAGAGAGACAGACAGACAGACAGACAGACAGATAGACAGACAGACAGAGACTGAGGAGAGATAGATAGATAGATAGATATGTAGATAGCTAGATAGATAGATAGATAGATAGATAGATATAGACAACACAATAAAAAGTCCAAAACCAAGCCAGAATGTCGCATCTTTTTAAAAATCCAAATTTTCGGCCCGCAGGCCTTCTTCAAAAGTTCACAGACCAAGCGTCTATAGTTACCAACCTATGTGCATAATATAGATAGATAGATAGATAGATAGATAGATAGATAGATAGAAAAAAAGAAAGACAAGCAGGCAGGCAGACAGACAGACAGACAGACAGGTAGACAGGCAGACAGCCTGACAGATAGACAGACAGACAGACAGACAAACAAACAGAAACAGAGACAGATAGACAGACAGACAGACAGACAGTCCGAGAGATTGACAGATGACAATTTTATTCCACGAGCGATGAATAATATTCCACATATTTGTCTTGACTAGTTTTGACTCGTCTGTTTGTATTGTATCTGTCTCTCTGACTGAAGGGTATTCATTCCGAGTCGATAGCAATACATCACAATTACTTCTAGTATTTTTAGAGTTGTTCCTGGTTAGCATGGGTATTTTATATTAAACATAATTATGAACCTGATATAAATCCCTGGTGTTGAAGCGAAACAAAAAATCCACTTAGTAATTCCCCCTAGCCTACTTATATTGCATGAACGTTGAAAAAAAAACTTTTCTGGAATTACATGAACTGGTTTGTTTTTTTTAAGGTTAGTGTTTTAAATTCCATGCACGTGTGAAAAGCAGTGTCACTAAAACTCGAAAAGACACGAAAAGACGCGAAAAGACACGAAAATACACGAAAAGACACGAAAAGACAGCAAATAGATACGAAAAGACAGCAAATAGATACAAAAAGACAACAAATAGATACGAAAAGACAACAAATAGATACGAAAAGACAACAAATAGATACGAAAAGACAGCAAATAGATACGAAAAGACAGCAACTAGATACGAAAAGACAACAAATAGATACGAAAAGACAACAAATAGATACAAAAAGACAGCAAATAGATACAAAAAGACAACAAATAGATACGAAAAGACAACAAATAGATACGAAAAGACAGCAAATAGATACGAAAAGACAGCAACTAGATACGAAAAGACAACAAATAGATACGAAAAGACAACAAAAAGACACGAAAAGACAGCAAATAGATACGAAAAGACAACAAATAGATACGAAAAGACAACAAATAGATACGAAAAGACAACAAAAAGACACGAAAAGACAGCAAATAGATACGAAAAGACAGCAACTAGATACGAAAAGACAGCAAATAGATACGAAAAGACAGCAAATAGATACGAAAAGACAACAAATAGATACGAAAAGACAACAAATAGATACGAAAAGACAGCAAATAGATACGAAAAGACAACAAATAGATACGAAAAGACAACAAATAGATACGAAAAGACAACAAATAGATACGAAAAGACGCACATAGATCAAAGGGCAGACACCAGGGACGTAACAAGTCGTGTTTGACGTCGCTTTTGATGTTACCCGGATGTCCACAACCAGAGTTGTGTCCCTTGAGTCCATTTTAGCTGAGCTGGATCACGATTTTGGGGGTTTATTGGCAAAGTAAAGGACTTTATGTAATACATCAACACAATTGTAATACAATAAACCCCAACAATCGTGATCCAGCTCAGCTAAAATGGACTGTACTGTAATAGCCAGCAGATCAAGGGACACAACTCTGGTTGTGGACATTCGGGTGACATCAAAAGCGACGTCAAACACGACTTGTTACGTCCCCGGTGTCTGCCCTTGATCTGTGTGCGTCTTTTCGTATCTAGTTGTTGTCTTTTCGTATCTATTTGCTGTCTTTTCATGTCTTTTCGCGAAAAGACACGAAAAGACGCGTCTTTTCGCATTTTAGTAGGACCCGTGAAAAGAGGCTAACACTTTTAATGCTTCAAAAAAGCCCTACCGATTCATTATGATTATTTGAACTTGATTTCATCACTCTAAGGAGAGGCCCACAAAACATGCCCCGGAAAGTACACAGACACGCTCTCACTTACAGACAGCACAGGAAGGTACGACACACAATTACCGATACATGCACTAACGCATGAAATCCAAGACCTTCATTTTAAAAAAGCAATTAAAAAAGCGGACAGAGAACAGACAATAAGGCCTAAAAAAAGAAAAAAAAAGGTGTGGTTACAGTAACCCGACCTACCCTATTTTTAGGGGCCGACCCTATAACTTTTTATTACATTTGTCCAAAAAAACACCCACAAAAACCAAGAAAACGAGTGCAGAAAACGCAATGAAAGCGGAAGCGCCCGAGTCGCACACTTATTTCCCTGTCAAGTAGGTTTAATTTGTACACATTAGAAAAAAAAGTTTTTTGGCTATGTT
>NC_090246.1:60425154-60462654 GCF_037325665.1 Littorina saxatilis | reverse complement strand
GTGCACAGTGCAAAATGTCCTATATAACGCAAATCTATCACTGTTCTGAACATGAAAATTCCATTCCTGCCATCTACAATCAATCAATCTTTCTCTGAAATCTTTCAAAAAACGGTTCTCATCTTGCACTCCTTGATTCAGCCATACAAACCCAAAACCATTCTGACATAATTTACAACGTACGCTAGACACCCAGTTTCTTTTACCTCTTTCATCCAGTTCACGCAACATTTTATAGGCTTTATGTGGCAATCTATTTACGTCCATTCTTAACAACTTCAACCAATATTTAACACAACGTATTGCAGCATTCACATAAAATTAATGGGATACCTATTCATCTCGCCGTACACAAAATCGTTGGGTGTGCGTGATCCAACACCAAGAAATTTCTTTAGGGCAAATAAATGAACTTTATCAGACTGTAATGCAGATTTTTCAAGACCCCACAGTTGAGCTCCATATACTGCAATTGGCAAAACCTGAGAATCAAATAATTTTAAATAAACTTTCAAATTATTATTACCAAGCTTGGACAAATTTTGTAATATACACAACAATGCGTTTTTCGCTTTGCTTGCAAGGTCACAAGTGGCGGTAAAACTGAGTTTTGTGGAGAACAATATTCCTAAATACTTATAAACATTAACCACTGGCATTATCTTTCCATCATACTTCCATTTCTCTCTTACACTCAAGTATCCACCCTTCCGAAAAACAACAATATTACTCTTATTCATATTTACTTTAAGGTGTAAATTTGATGCTGCATGTTGTAAATTATTCAACTGCGTCTGTAGACCAACCACAGTCTCAGATAATAGAAGAACATCATCAGCCAATAATAAAATAAAAAGCTCCATATAATCATTCAAAAACTGTGCACCATGTCTTCCTTTTTCAATAATTTCCAAAGCCAACTCGTTTATAAAGAGAGAAAACAAAAGAGGACTACAAACATCACCTTGTTTCACACCGTAGGTACACTTAATATAATCAGTCAAATGTACACCACATTTCACTCGGCATTTAACATTTTCATACATACTTTTAATGCAACGGAACAACTTTCCTTTTATGCCATTTTTCAACAAAATTGGCCACATCAGGTTACGATCGATAGAATCAAATGCTTTTTCAAAATCTATAAATTTTTGGAATTAGAAAATGATGACAAATAAAATGAACTTATTTTCGGTCGTTTTATAACAAAATATAATTGAACCTTTATTGTTCTCTCTCATGACATTTGCTGTATTGAAAGGTAGAACTTACAAAAAAGGACGTAAAGAAAGAAACCGATACGGATAAATAAATGTTACAAAATCTAATTAACAAAACTGAACGGAGATAAGCATGTACGATAAAAAAAAGAAAAAAGAAAAAGCACATGTGCACAGAAAACAAGAACAGCAAGAAAGATCCGATCTTCTACAAAACTTAAACAAGGCACACACACACACACACACACACACACACACACACACACACACACACACACACACACACACACACACGCGCGCGCACGTACGCACGCACACATGCACGCACACATGCACGCACACACGTACACACTCAACACACACACACACATACACACACACACACACACTCAACACACACACACACACACACACACACACACACACATACTTAACACACATACTTAACACACACACAAACACACACACACACACACATACACACACACACACGCACATACACACACACCAACAAAACAGAACAAAACAAAGCAAAACAACACAAAGTAACCATCAATAGCAAAATAAAAGACAGGAAGAAATAATGTCCAAACAAAAAGATAGAAATAAACAGAGAAAGAAAGAACAAAAGCACATCAAGTAAAATGAAGCATATAAATTAACAATCAAAACTCTAACTCCAAAACAACCGGAATAATCATTGACGCCAAAAAAAAAAAAAAAAAAAAAAAAGAGAAAAGAAGCCATTTGTTCTCCTCATTCATTACCGAAAACCCGTCACAACGACACAATCATACGATTACACAACACATACACAAATCAATCGCAGGCAAAACTGCAGCAAACGCATGAAGTTGACACAGAACAACAGTCGGACCGACTGGAAACAGAACTTTAGCATACATTGTGTGCCAGAGTCGCCACATGCGCCCCCGCACGCAAAAGATCGAACAGTTTAATTAGGTATTGGTACATCACAAACAGACAGTCACACGATGCAACAAACATTAGCGACAGTTCTCCAAATAATCAAACACAAACACATAAGTAAAAGAAAGAAAGAAAGAAAAAGGGAAAGAAAAAAGAAAAAAAGAAAGAAAGCAAGAAAGCAAGAAAGAAAGAGGAAAAGAAAGAAAGAAAGAGGGAAAGAAAGAATGAAAGAATTAAAGAAAGAAAGACAGAAAGAAAGAAAGACAGAAAGACAGAAAGAAAGAAAGAAAGAAAGACAGAAAGGCAGACAGAAAGAAAGGGCGAAAAACAGACAGAAAACAAGGAGATAAGCAAAGAACAAAAGACAGGAAAAATTGATCAGGAAAGACAGACAATTAGCCTTCTTGAAAGATTGACGAATAGATTGAATTCGCAATCAAAAACTAAAACAATAACCACCAGATGCGATCGATTTTGGACAATATATAAATAAAAACAAACAGGTTCGCATTCTCAAATGAACGAGCGATGTTTCAAAATACGAGAAATTAAAATGAATATTTTTACCTGAATACGTCCTCAAATATTGTAACAATACGACCACGCAGTCTAAAATGGCACCCCAGATACACACAGTGGTAGGCCAAACTCCAGCAAACACAGAGCAACACTCAGATTGGCTGGGAGTAGACGTACTTCAGCATACATTGCGCTGTGATGCCAAAGTCACCTTGCGTGCACACACACTCAACGCGCATACAGGATTGAACGGTTTACACGATGGTAGGTACGCGAAAAACATGAAATTAAACCAAAGCAAGAACTTAAACAACAGTTCTACGAATGATAAAGCATACAGATAGAAAGAAAAAGTAAGAAAAACAAGAATGAAAAAGAAAGAAAGACAGAAATTAAGAAAGAAAGAAAGAAAGAAAGAAAGAAAGAAAGACATATAAAGAAGAAGAAAAGAACAAAAGACAGAAAGACAAAAAAGAAGAAAGAAAGAAAGAAAAAAAAAAAAAAAAAAAAAGATTGAAAGAAAGAAGGAAAGAAAGACAGAAAGAAAGAAAGAAATACGAAAAAAAGGAACTTAAGACAGAAAGAAAAAGAAGAAGAAATAAAGACAGAAAAAAAAGAATGAAAGAAAGAAAAAAGAAACGAGATAGAGCGAGAAAAGAAAAGCCCACACAGGAATAACAAAAGGAAAAAGACAGAAAAAAGGAACAAGGAAGCAATAAATCTTCTTCAGACCTCTTGAAAGAGTTAGGAATAAATATCTTAGCCAACTGAAATAAAAAAACAGAATCTGCAAGACGCTAATAGTTTGTGAAAAAATATTAACATAAACACAAACAGCTTCACTATGCCCAATCGCCGAACTGAACAAGTAATATCTCAAATGCAAATAAAAGAGAAGTAATTAACATGCAGTTCTTCTCATATAAACATAAACACAAACAATATACAAATCACCGAACTGAACAAGCTATATCTCAAAATGAAAGAAAATTAATTGCCATTTACCTGCAGATCTCTTCATATATCGTAACACTACCACCACAGATACACAGTCACACAAGCGCACCAGCAGGCTAAACTCAGCCCAGCAAACACACGAAGCAACAATCAGATGAACGGGAAACGGAACTTCACCATACATCGTGCCACAGTAGTCCCGCGCGCACACACACTCAACACACGCAGAGCAGAAGATCGAAGTGATCTTGATAGGTAGGACGTTCCTCACGGTACTGCACAATCAAACAGCACTGTACGGTACGACAAACGTCGGGTCAATGGACAGATGGGGTAGAATGGGCGAAGACGGAGATGGGTGGGGTGGTGGAAGGGTATGAGGGAGTGGATGGAAGAGAGAGAGAGAGAGAGAGAGAGAGAGAGAGAGAGAGAGAGAGAGAGAGAGAGAGAGAGAGAGAGAGAGAGAGAGAGAGAGAGAGAGAGAGAGAGAGAGAGGTTTCCACTACAAATCTGGGAATGACACGCAAAGGAAAAAAGGATACAGAGAGGGAGATTCATACAGACATTGAGGAACTGAGAAACATAGAAAAAGAGAGGTAGAAAATCACAGAAAAACAGACAGCGAAATAGGCGGAAAGTGCGAAAGCCGGTGCAAGAGAGACTGATTGAACAAGAGACGGGCAGAAAAAAAAGAAAAAAAAGAAAAATTTTCACGAAAATTAAAAAGATATGAACAGAGCATAGAGAGGGCTTCTTTCTTTCTTTATTTCTTTCTTTATTTCTTTCTATCTATCTATGTTTCTTTCCTTTTTTTTCTCTCTCTCTCTCTCTCGCTTTTTCTTGCTTTCTTTCTTTGCTTCATGCGCTCAGCACTATAGTTGGATCTGCTTCATATAAACATATTTATTCCCCCCTCTGCAGAGCTAGTTATTTTTCGATAAACACCCAGCAACCAAACAAATAACGACCCAGCAACAGCCTGAATCCTCGATAGCGCAATGGTTTGAGAAGCTGTTCTGCGTCGGTACTACTTTTGCGACTGAAAAGTTCCGAACGCTCTTATGTACGAAGTATACATCTCTGGAGCAAACAATACAAACATACGGCATTTAAATTAACAACTACAGGCTTGAACACATGAATCTCCATATAAAATCCATGAGTTTGGTTGTTTTCTGAATCTAGATCTGCTGTGCACAAACATTCATCACAAGCAAATTCCCAAGGCAAGTAACTCTCATACTTTGTCTAGCGACAAGAGTAGTTCCCCTTTCAAATTTCTTTTCACTCAGTTTCTTCGACAACAGACTGCAATCCGACGGTCAGTTTTCAACAATATTTCATTTAATAAACAGATCATACGCAACCAAATGCACACATCTCATCAATTTAAACAATATAAAGCGGTTTCATACACTATTTTCCCCAGAAAACTGAACTTCATACAGTTTTTAACGTTGGAACACGGGTGCAAAAGTTCGTCTGCTACTCCCATTTGACGAAAGAACATTATCCTAAGCGATACCAAAACATATACAGAACACACAATATCTGCCTTTGCCGCCACAGCAGAATAACAGCATATCTGTGTACTTGATTTTAGTCCAAAATAGGAAAACTGACAAGAAGTGTTAACAGAATGGAATGATTTGCACGGAACTATACAACCGCGCATTAATTGATCGCCTGCGCAGGTTGACTGGTTGAGTGAATAGGATTCGATCAAACTTTCGCAAAAAAACTCCTCTTTTGGTTACACACCTCGTCTCAGTGATTATAAAAAATAATGGTCTCAGTTCGCGGTCATGAAAAAGCTCGCTAAAGCTCGCATTTTTCATGATCCGCTAACTTCGACCATTATTTTTAATAATCACTGAGACTCGGCATGTAACCTCTACTTATCTCCCGGCGTCTTTATCTCTCTCATTCTTTCTCGCTCCCACCCTCTTACCGTCTCTCTCTCTCTCTCTCTCTCTCCCTCTCTCTCTCTCTCTCTCTCTCTCTCTCTCTCTCTCTCTCTCTCTCTCTCTCGCCGAACGTGGGGATCGAACCCATGCTGATAGCGACCAACTGGCTACAAAGCCAGCGCGCTACCAACTGAGCTACGTCCCCCACGTTCGGCGAGAGATTTATTTCTCGGAGTCAACTTTGTGCAGACTCTCTTCGGTGTCCGAACACCCCCGTGTGCACACATGCGCACGAAAAAGATCCCACGTTCACAGCGAAAGTCTCAGGGCTTGGAAAACACGAAGACACGCATGCATCATCTCTCGTCTCCGATTATCATGATCGTATTTCGATACTTTGACGAGACAAACCCAATGCTGGTGTGTCAAAGAAGACAGCCACAGCGGGCTTGTTCGAATCAAAGTATCACACCATATCTTCAACATATTACCAATACCTGTCCCAATATAGACCAGTTGGTCTAAGAGGACGTTAAACCCTAATAGTCAGTCAGTCAGTCTCTCTCTCTTTCTCTCTCTCTCTCTCTCTCTCTCTCTTTCGCAATCTCCCCCTCTATGTCTCTCTCTCTCTCTCTCTCTCTCTCCCTTTCTCTCTCTCTTTCTCTCTTTCTCTCCCTTCCCCGTCCCAACCCCGTTCAACCCCCTCGCTCCTCCGATCATTCATCAGCGACAGTCAGGGCGAGGTATATGCGCTGACCAGTTGTAGAGGTTGTGCAAGTATGGATGGCACCAACACTAGCAGCAGCAGCAGCAGTAACACCAGCTGTGTAATCGCAGCCCACCAGACTTGCGTCTCCGTGGCCAATCTCTGTGATGGCAGGCTGCTGGGACCACCTCTTGTCTCTTTGCTTCCCGCGTCTCTCTTCCCCGCGTCTCCTTCCCACCCCCTCCCCCTCCATTTCCAACCCAACCCTATCTCCCGCCCCCACTGATGGCAAGCTGTTGGAGACACCGCCTGTCTCTTGCCACCCCCCGCGTCTCTCTCTCCCTTCCTCCGTGTCTCCTCCCCATCTCCACCCCCTCCATCTCAAACCCAACCCTATCTCCCGCCCCCACTGATGGCAAGCTGTTGGAGACACCGCCTGTCTCTTGCCACCCCCCGCGTCTCTCTCTCCCTTCCTCCGTGTCTCCTCCCCATCCCCACCCCCACCCCCTCCATCTCAAACCCAACCCTATCTCCCGCCCCCACTGATGGCAAGCTGTTGAAGCCACCGCTTGTCTCTTTTCATCCCCCCCCCTCCCGCGTCTCTCTCCCTCTTCCCGTATCTCCCCCCATCCCCACCCCTCCTTCTCAAACCCAACCCGATCTCCCGCCCCCACTGATGGTAGGATGATTGAGACACAGCTTGAATTTTTGCCCCCCCCCCCCCCACCCTGCGCCTCTCTCTTCCCCCCCGTGTCTCCTCTCCATCACCACCCCCTCCATCTCAAACCCAACCCAATCTCCCGCCCCAACTGATGGCAAGCTGTTGAAGCCACCGCTTGTCTCTTTGCACCCCCGCGTCTCTCTCTCTCCCTAAGTCTCCTTCCCACCCCCTCCCCCTCTATCTCAAACCAAACCCAATCTCCCGCTCCAACCGATGACAGGGTGTGGGAGCCACCATGTCTCTTTGCAAATAGTGCCTTCTGTTACTGGAAGCATATACAACAACCCTGCACCAAGGGTTAGAAGCGTGAAAATTGGTACAAGTGTACCTTATGTCATGCAGATTCCAGAAATCGAGGGAAGATTCTTTGATTTCAACCAGAAGTGACTGTAATTAAGCAATAAATAGGTAACCATGACCCATTTCCACAAATATCCTAGATCCTGCATAGACAAGTAAAACTTCAATTATTAGTACCACCTTAGTTTATGTACTGCAGATTGAAAGACATTGTAGTGAAATACGTACATCTCAACCGGAAATGACCGATTATGCAACAAATAGGTCAACATGACCCATTTTCACTGTTGTCCTGCATAGAGAAGTAAAACTTCAATTACTGGTACCTGCTTATTTTATGTATCGCAGATTACTACAAATAGAAGTGAAATGCATAAATCTCGACCGGAAGAGACTGATTATGCAATAAGTAGGTCACCTTGACCTAGTGATACACACAAAACTGCAGAAAGAAATAAAAATGCAATATTTTACACCGGCTTACCTCCAGTCATACAGATTTAGAAAATTGAAGGTAAAACAATTGATCTCAACTTGAAGTTATTATTACCAAGAAAGAAATGAGTCAATCTGACCCAGTTTCAGTGAATTTCTCCTTCTGTCCCAAACGTTTGGTTTCTGATCATGAAACATCTCAAATTACAGCATAGTATCTGCTGGCAATGATGAAGACCGATTTCAGGGGAAAATTGACTTGTACTGCCCACATATGCTTTTGTTGTCAATAGATCAGCTACAAAAGTCCTGAGTCAATCTCCATGTTAAAGGTACTGAACTTGTCAAATCCAGGTGCACGGAGTCCCTGGGGCTTTTAGTCATACCTCAGGCAGCTATCCGTTAGAAGAACTACCAAGTTTCATTGAATTGCACCCAAAGAGTCAAGAACTGCGATTTTTTTACGAATTAATTTTGTACTCGGACCCGGCTGGTCTTGACCTATTTTTGGATCTAAATTTAGATCAGGTAGATCACCACATCATGCACAAAAAGACAGTCACTAGCAAACTATGTCAGACGTCATCATGAGTTTGTGTAAAACAAAATGGAGGCCGGAATCACTCAGTTGAATCGAACTCCGACCAAACACCACGTAATAACTAGGTTAATTTATGCACTCGCGTGAACAAGAAACTAACCTTCGTGGTTGAAAACGACGTTAAACACCAGATAAATAAAGAAAGAAAGAACAAGAAACTGTCGAGCTTCACAGATGTCGTCGTTGGGTAGTTTTGGGTTTGTTTTACTACCATAGGAGGATTTTTGAACTGTAAATGCACTCAGCTGCAACAAAAACGCAAAACGAAGGCTGTGAGCTGCTGACTGTGTCTTAAACTGTCGCTGCTAGAGAAAACCAGGAAGTGAATGATGCGTCGTATTTTCCTTGCTCAATGGTGAGAACGTTTTGGACGGTTACAACCACAGACGGAGGCATTGCGTTCCGAGTGTCCAAGACTATGAGCAAGCCGCTGTCTTCCTCAAATGGGTTGCCTATGCCCTCGAAGCTTGACACCTATGACTGTACTTCCTCTCTGAACTTCAGTTTGACACTTGATATCTGATCGTGATGGTCAAACTGAGGAGTCTGCAAATCGAGAGGACCAATTCAAGGACGCACAGCTCCAGTTGAAGGACGAGGAACCAGTTGGCAAACTGAGGTTGGTCTTGCTTCGTTTTGTTGCATCACTCCTCAAAACTGATGGGAGAATCACATGATTGAGCGTACTTGGAGAAGGCCTTGTGCTGCAGTGCTGCTGGTGTGCATATCTGATTCTTGGCACGTGACTGACTTTGATGACAAAATCTGATGTACCGCAGGATGGGATTCCTGAAGCTGAGGTGACGTTGGCTGCGGTTGGTCCTCCCACTACCGTCAAGCCAGTCACCAAGGGACTTTAACGCCGCCATTTCAATGTGAAACCCGCCCATCATGACAAAGACTTGAAAAACTTTCTCTCCGTTTGTGTCAGGACATTTCTACGGAATTTCTTTTGCCCATAGCAAAGAGTGGTTGATCCATTGCTACAGCAGGCGTCTTTTTGTTTTTGTTTGTTTGTTTGCTTAACGCCCAGCCGACCACGAAGGTCAGGGCAGTGCTGCTTTGACATTTAACGTGCGCCACACACAAGACAGAAGTCGCAGCACAGGCTTCATGTCTCACCCAGTCACATTATTCTGACACCGGACCAACCAGTCCTAGCACTAACCCCATAATGCCAGACGCCAGGCGGAGCAACCACTAGATTGCCAATTTTAAAGTCTTAGGTATGACCCGGCCGGGGTTCGAACCCACGACCTCCCGATCACGGGGCGGACGCCTTACCACTAGGCCAACCGTGCTGGTAGCAGGCGTCTGCCCAGGGTTTAGTTTCTTGACTGCCAAAGCGATGACATACATTGCGTGTTTTATTAAGACCATTGTGTGAGCATTTTTGACCAAGAGCGGTAGCAGAGCATTGATTGCAGCAGACTGAGCTGGTTCTTCCTAATGCGCAACGTGAAAAGCTAACCTTGATACAGGGTGGTCAGCATAACAGTACTACCCGATTGTTTTGCTGCACTGTTCCAGGCCCGTGTATTCTGTTGTATGACTGATAGTTTCAGGACGAATGGTTACCTGTAGGTTTGTGCTACAAGGCGGTGGGAATTGATCATCCCCAGCGAAGGCAAGAGGGGCGATGTCTGTGTACCAAACAGGACACTGGGCAATATGTGTCCTTCCTTTGACTGACCGGTTCAATATGGAAATAAAACTTTGCCGACGATCAGAATCTTTCACACCATTCTGTATCCCGTGGAAAGATCGACTCAGTTGATGTTGTAGAACTTAGATGAACATGTCGTCAGTCATTTGAGGAGGAACCACAACGCCATTTTCCTCAAATATCTTGCAGGCAGTGTTTGCTATGTCTGTAGATATTGTCAGCACACGACTGTAAGAGATTCCCACACCAAGAGTGTGCAGAGTGTCAACAAGGTCTTTCTTCCTGATCAGCGAGTGCACCTTCAGGGTACACTGGTAGTCGTGACTCGTGTTCGTTGACTGTGCCTCGGGTGTGCAGTCTTACTTATAGGTGTCTTTTTCTTGGCGTTGAAAGCTAGGCGTTGAGCCATCGTCAAAACAGCTTGGCTTTGCAAGGGTTGTTTGTTTGTATCTTCCATTGTTTCAGGGCCATGTAGTATCATGCTAACCACAGCTTATATCAAAATATACAGCATTATTTTGACATCCGCGCTTGAAGGTTCCATTGAATGTGCTTGAGAGTTTAAACATTTCTCTGCGTATGAATTTGTGCAGCTTTTGCGAAATGCAGCACTTCTGAATCTTGTGAACAGGCTTCATTGATTGCATCTTCTGTGTATTTGTCAAACATCAGGACATGATATTCTCGACCTTGATATTGCTGCAACAAAGTACACAGAAAAAAAATAGTAACAAGAACTTAGCTTGATCGAATGTTTCAAGCGAATGATTCGCTTGGGATTTTCCCAACAATCGGCCAAAACATTCGATCAAGCTAAGTTCTTGTTTGTAATTGTTTGTCTGTGCACTTTAAAGACCGTTGGGTCGATATATTTGTGACTGTAATATATTGTTTTGTCAACAACAAACGTTCCAACAACCTACCTTTCTTGTTTTTTTTATTCTGAAATGTGGAACTTTGGCAGTCTCTTTGTTTTTGGATTTATTTAATTTCGTGTCAGTTCTTGTTTGACACAGTACACACAGGTACCAGTATTGTTGCAGATTCTGCTTTAGTGACAGACTAAGAGTTTGGTAATATGACGCAGAGTCGTGTCTGTATTTTCGTTTATTCTTTGATGACATGCTTGAAAAACAACAAGCAAAATACATATGCAAAAACAACAACAACAAGACAGTTTGAGACTAACAACATACAATTAACACACTCACACACTCACTCACCCACGCACGCCCGCACATCAGCGCACACACACACACACACACACACACACACACACACACACACACACACACACACACACACACACACACACACACACACACACATGTTGTCCGCATTAGAAATGCATTCTGAATCGGATAATAATGTTGAACAAACATATCACTTAGTCATGTTGTTTTTCTCTCATTCGTTTTCCCTTCTACAGTTCCCCGTATTGTCCGCCAAACCAAATATCATATTGCTTTTAAGATCACGTTTATAAGCTTTGCTTGTTGTGCTCCATTTACTAATTACTAAAAACAGTTGTTTGTTGTATGTTTATCAGGGTTTGCTAGTGTGTGATAGGGTTCGTGTCCGTCTGCAGATGTTAGTTTCTTTGTTAGTCCTGTGTTGACAACTCTTCGACAAGCGCCAAGAACTGTACCCCTGGAATACGCGCTATATAAGCTTCCTATTGATTGATTGACTAATTGATGGTATGCGGCTTTGTTGTATGCAATTTTGCTGAATAAAATTGTTTAAACCAAAAGTCAACAACAAATAATTACCGAATTACAAGTAATTTCAATGTTTACTAGAAAAAAACAATAAATACTCAACATTGTTAACATGCACCACGCCTTTATAAATACAAATGCCCATGAAGATTAAAATATACTGGTGTGACAAGTGTTGGCCTGCCATACATTGTACTCCCGAATGACCCCCACACTGTCAGCTTACAGGAAAACCTCTCTCACTGTAACACTCAAACTCTGTCTGCACCACATCTAATTGACTTTTACAGACTGTTTACCGTTCAACACGACAGATTTGTGTGTCATATATCAGAGATCTTGCTATGATTTATTTGCTTTGACGAGTTTATGTAATGGATAGTACAGCTTCGCAATTTTTTTGAAATTTTACGGCAGTATTTAAAATCGGTTTGGCTGATCTGCGAACGGACGACAAAGACTTCATGGGTTAAAAAAAAAAGTTATGGGTCTTCCAGACTGCCGATCAATCAAGTCAAACACCATCCCTGATAAGCTTACAAAAAACAGTATTCTGATTACTTTGCAAATAACCTTTAACACAGCAACCTGTTTCTTAAAACAAGCACCCTTCCCTGCTTGTTTGTGTCGATTGAGGTGTTTCCGGGCCGTTTTATCTTCATTCTGATGAACGGTCGTTCAAAATTGCATATGTCTTCACCAACATGCTCCACGGTAGTGCTAGACTTGCACACCCGCCGAACCTTATCTGCTCCCATCCTGGTGTCAGATTCTGACGCGGCGCGGGCACCGCATCGCTTAATTTGTATGGTCGGCGATGTGTGTCATTTACACTGAAACTAACGACTTTATTTAATTATGACATCTTCCACAGCCACATTTGACAAACCTTCCCTTCATTGACTGTGTCAGTATGACCTTTTCTTACGTTTGGCGAGGTAAGAACATTCTAACTCTCAGCGCAGCTTTTAAATGTTAAAAAACCTCGCTAAAACAAAGTACATAAAGCTCCACCCAAGCACACACGATGTCGTTTACATTTTTATATTTAGTCAAGTTTTGACTAAATATTTTAACATCGAGGGGGAATCGAAACGAGGGTCGTGGTGTATGTGCGTGTGTCTGTGTGTCTGTGTGTGTGTGTGTGTGTGTAGAGCGATTCAGACTAAACTACTGGACCGATCTTTATGAAATTTGACATGAGAGTTCCTGGGTATGAAATCCCCGAACGTTTTTTTTCATTTTTTTGATAAATGTCTTTGATGACGTCATATCCGGCTTTTCGTGAAAGTTGAGGCGGCACTGTCACGCCCTCATTTTTCAACCAAATTGCTTGCAATTTTGGTCAAGTAATCTTCGACGAAGCCCGGACTTCGGTATTGCATTTCAGCTTGGTGGCTTAAAAATTAATTAATGACTTTGGTCATTAAAAATCGGAAAATTGTAAAAAAAAATAAAAATTTATAAAACGATCCAAATTTACGTTTATCTTATTCTCCATCATTTGCTGATTCCAAAAACATATAAATATGTTATATTCGGATTAAAAACAAGCTCTGAAAATTAAATATATAAAAATTATTATCAAAATTAAATTGTCGAAATCAATTTAAAAACACTTTCATCTTATTCCTTGTCGGTTCCTGATTCCAAAAACATATAGATATGATATGTTTGGATTAAAAACACGCTCAGAAAGTTAAAACAAAGAGAGGTACAGAAAAGCGTGCTATCCTTCTTAGCGAAACTGCTACCCCGCTCTTCTTGTCAATTTCACTGCCTTTGCCATGAGCGGTGGACTGACGATGCTACGAGTATACGGTCTTGCTGAAAAATGGCATTGCGTTCAGTTTCATTCGGTGAGTTCGACAGCTACTTGACTAAATATTGTATTTTCGCCTTACGCGACTTGTTGTTTTTACATTTAGTCAAGTTTTGACTAAATGTTTTAACATAGAGGGGGGAATCGAGACGAGGGTCGTGGTGTATGTGTGTGTGTGTGTGTGTGTGTGTGTGTGTGTGTGTGTGTGTGTGTGTGTGTGTGTGTGTGTGTGTGTGTGTGTGTGTGTGTGTGTCCGTCGCGATATAACCTTGAATGGTTGAAAACGACGTTAAACACCAAATAAAGAAAGAACAAAAGTGTGTGTGTAGAGCGATTCAGAGTAAACTACTGGACCGATCTTTATGAATTTTTTCATGAGAGTTCCTGGGTATGATATCCCCAGACTTATTTTTCATTTTTTCGATAAATGTCTTTGATGACGTCATATCCGGCATTTTGTAAAAGTTGAGGCGGCACTGTCACACCCTCATTTTGTAATCAAATTGATGGAAATTTTGGCCAAGCAATCTTCGACGAAGGCCGGACTTTGGTATTGCATTTCAGCTTGGAGGCTTAAAAATTAATTAATGACTTTGGTCATTAAAAATCTGAAAATTGTAATCCCAGCGAAGCTGGAGGTATCCCGTGAACGCTATACTGTAATCGATTTGAGAAATGTGCACACCGAATAATACATGATAAAGAAGGATTCGTTGTGCCCGGCTACGTGCTACAGTTGGAGATGGAAGTTCACCAAAAATGGGGACCATACTAACAAAAATACGGTGGGTAAAATAGGCGCCCCCATTTTTTCAGCAAACGCCACCCCAGGCCGCATTGTACGGGTAGAAATTCCGTGGTTTCCAAGTCTATGGATAAAGCTCGCGTAAGAAGAATACGTCACGGTCGAAAGTCTTTGACGTCAATTAATGCATCATGACGTCATGCCTCCCCGTAGTCTTTCTCTCTCGTGCAGTGTGTGTGTTTGTGTTCATTTTGTGCACATGTGTTAGTGTTACTGTGTGTG
Source organism: Littorina saxatilis (assembly GCF_037325665.1). NCBI lineage: Eukaryota > Metazoa > Mollusca > Gastropoda > Littorinimorpha > Littorinidae > Littorina > Littorina saxatilis. The sequence continues at coordinate 60,448,119 of NC_090246.1, read as the reverse complement.
TGTGTGTGTGTGTGTGTGTGTGTGTGTGTGTGTGTGTGTGTGTGTGCGCGCGCGCACGCGTGCATGAGTCTGTACTCGTATGTGTGTGGTGTGTGTGTATTTGTATGTGTGTGTGTGTGTGTGTGTGTGTGCGCACGCGTGCATGAGTCTGTACTCGTGTGTGTGTGTGGGCATAAGTGTATGTGTGTGCGTGTATGTGTGTTTGTTTGTAAAGGTGTGTATGTCCGTCTGTCCATATGTGCGTATGGGTGTGTGTTTTGTGTGTATGAAGTTTTTTGTCAGAGAGTGAGTCAGTGAGTGAGTGTGTGTGTGTGTGTGTGTGACTTGGTGTGTGTGTGTGTGTGTGTGTGTGTGTGTGTGTGTGTTTGAGAGAGAGAGAGAGAGTGGGTGTGAATGTGTGTGTGCATGAGTTTGTGTGTATGTTTGTGTGTGTATGAGTGTGTATATGTGTTTGTTTGTAAAGGTGTGTGTGTCCGTCTGTCTATGTGCGTATTTGTTTGTTTGTTTCCATAATTATCAGGGCGGTGCTGCTTTGAGATATAACGTGCGCCACACAAAAGGCAGAAGTCGCAGCACAGGCTTCATGTCTCACCCAGTCACATTATTCTGACACCGGACCAAACAGTCCTAGCATGCACTAACCCCATAATGCCAGCCGCCAGGCGGAGCACCCACTAGATTGCCAATTTTAAAGTCTTAGGTATGACCCGGCCTGGGTTCTAACCCACGACCTCCCGATCACGGGGCGGACGCCTTACCACTAGGCCAACCGTGTATGTGCGTATGAGTGTGTGTATTGTGTGTATGAGATTTGTGTGAGTCAATGTGTGTGTGTGTGTGTCTGTGGGTGTGTGCATGCGTACATTCGTGCGTATGTACATGTGTGTGTGTGTTTGTGTGGGTGTGTGTCTGTTTGTATAAGAGAGAGAGAGAGAGAGAGAGAGAGAGAGAGAGAGAGAGAGTGGGTGGGTTGGTTTGTGTTTGTGCGTGTGCGTAAGTGTATGTGTGTGTGTATGTGTGTTTGTTTGTAAAGGTGTGTATGTCCGTCTGTCTATATGTGCGTATGGGGGTGTGTTTTGTGTGTACAGTGAAGTGTGTGTGAGAGAGTGAGTGAGTGCGTGTGAGTGAGTGTGTATGTGTGTACGTGTGTAACTTGGGTGTGTGTGTGTGTGTGTGTGTGTTTGAGAGAGAGAGAGAGGTTTGTCTTTCGCTGGGGTATGCAGTGCCTTGGCGTTGCACATCTACTTAATTAAAAGTTTGTTTTTATAAAACGATCCAAAATTACGTTTATTGTATTCTTCATCATTTTCTGATTCCAAAAACATTACCTGCTATTCCGACTTGGTCGTGTGACAGACGTTTTCTTCCACACGAGATTACGTTGATTGTCTAACGAAGCCGTCAGGCTGAGTTAGACATCAGCTAATCGAGTGTGGAAGAAAACTCTGTCACACGACCAAGTCGGAATAGCATTTATGTCTCACAGCTTCAACAGAGGAGAGAACAAACACGTTTTGTGTACTCAAACTTGACAAACCTTAACACAGGAGCAGCCATTGTGGAGAGATCTACTTTTTGACGGAAGTGACCGAACAACTGTGAATGACGTCTCAGTATATGTACATGACGTCACAGTCATCGTCACAGTCTGTATCTTTTGAAGCATCGCATTCTTCATGACGTCTTTCTGTGTCTGCATTCGCGAAATGTTTGTTCAGTCCGGAATCTTTGTCATCTATGTTCAGAACTCTGTCCTTATAGTGTCAGACTAACAGGCCTCCTGAGCGAGCCACTTTCCAAGGGCAGCTATATTCGCGTATGGAAACAGTACTGTCGTCTGGGATGCCGTTTTCAGTATTCTGAGCGTTGAAGAATTTTTAAAGAGAAGAAACGATAACAGCAGGAGAAATAAAAGTCGTGTGTGCATTTTGGGGCTTTTGGAGGGACAAGTTCGAGTTTGAATCCGTTCTTGCACATGCTCCAAAGCGTGTAACATACAATCTTGCACACGTTTGCTTTAGTAGTGGCAAAGAAGGAAAGCGTGTGACATATAAATATGTTATATTCGGATTAAAAACAAGCTCTGAAAATTAAAAATATAAAAATTATGATTAAAATTAAATTTCCGAAATCGATTTAAAAACAATTTCATCTTATTCCTTGTCCGTTCCTGATTCCAAAAACATATAGATATGATAATGTTTGGATTAAAAACACGTTCAGAGAGTTAAAAAGAATAGAGATATAGAAAAGCGTGCTATCCTCCTCAGCGCAACCGCTACCGCGCTTTTCTGGATTGTTAATTTCACTGCCTTTGCCACGAGCGGTGGACAGACGATGCCACGAGTGTACGGTCTTGCGGAAAAAATGCAATGCGTTCAGTTTCATTCTGTGAGTTCGACTGAGCTTGACAAAATGTTGTATTTTTGCCTTACGCGATTTGTTCAGATTTAGTCTGTCTATGTTTATGTGGCAGTTGAATCCATATTGGAAACTTTTATTTTAACTCTGGAATCTAAATAATGCAAGTCATGAGCAATTTTCCAGGTTAATTATTGATTAAGCTCGGCGATACATGTAGCTAGAAAAACGGTGCACACCCAGTTTGCTTTCACGCCGCCCCGTCCCAGCACTCACCGCAACATCCACCCCTGAACTTCGTTCCGCCGCCAGACTTTGTCGAATCAATGAGCCCCCAGTGTTGGTCAGACACCTGGGCACCCTCACTAATTTTACAGACACTCCAGGGAAGGATGTCAGGCCGCTGCGGTAGGCTACCCTCGGAAGATGACACTGCACTGCTGCTGAGTCACTTCGACGGTGTTCAGTATTGGTCCTGTTCCTGCCCAGGGACACAGGCACCGCTACCTACTAAGCCCTCTACTTACGACACTGACTCCTCAGAGAGCAGACCGCCACTGCGTCCCTCCGTCGACCCCCCCCCCCCCCCCCCCCGGAGCATCCCAGGCTGGCAGCCGAGAATATTCAGGGATGGCTGGAACAGGAACACGGGGACCAAGATCACCATGAGAGCCCTGAGCAGGAAGGGTCACAAGAATCGAGACAAGTTTTTTTTTTAAATTTTCGCGCTTTCAGAGTCAATCGCATTCGTAAAGTGAATGACACTCGGCTGTGTGATCCCAGCCTCCCCATTGGAACTTTAGCACTTCCACTCTGGGTAGGAGCCGATCGAAGCTCGAAAAAACCCACGCACCCCTTATGGGATTCAAACCACGATCTCCCGGCCCGCAACCCGATGCGCTAACCACTGCGCTACGGGGGTCGGTGAAACTATAACATCAACACTAACTATCCAATCATTTTAAAATCAGTTATAAATCGAAACTTGAGTAGATCTTTTACATTTAGTCAAGTTTTGACTAAATGTTTTAACATAGAGGGGGAATCGAGACGAGGGTCGTGGTGTGTGTGTGTGTGTGTGTGTGTGTGTGTATGTGTGTGTGTGTGTGTGTGTGTGTGTGTGTGTGTGTGTGTGTGTGTGTGTGTGTGTGTGTTTGTCTGTCTGTGCGTGTGTGTGTGTAGAGCGATTCAGACCAAACTGGTGGACCGATCTTTATGAAATTTGACATGAGAGTTCCTGGGAATGATATCCCCGGACGAGTTTTTCTTTTTTTCGATAAATACTTTTGATGACGTCATATCCCGCTTTTTGTAAAAGTTGAGGCGGCACTGTCACACCCTCATTTTTCTATCAAATTGATTGAAATTTTGGCCAAGCAATCTTCGACAAAGGCCGGACTTCGGTATTGCATTTCAGCTTGGTGGCTTAAAAATTAATTAATGACTTTGGTCATTAAAAATCTGAAAATTGTAATACATTTTTTGTATAAATTAAACGATCCAAATTTACGTTCATCTTATTCTACATCATTTCCTGATTCCAAAAACATATAAATATGTTATATTTGGATTAAAAACCAGCTCTGAAAATTAAAAATATAAAAATTATTATCAAAATTAAATTTCCGAAATCGTTTTAAAAACAACTTCATCTTATTCCTTGTCGATTCCTGATTCCAAAAACATATAGATATGATATGCTTGGATTAAAAACACGCTCAGAAAGTTAAAAACGAAGAGAGGTACAGAAAAGCTTGCTATGCAGCACAGCGATACCACTACCGCGCTGAACATGCTCGTCAGTTTCACTCCGTTATGCACAAGCGGCGGACTACGGTCATTGTGAAAATATGCAGTGCGTTCAGTTTCATTCTGTGAGTTCCACAGCTTGACTAAATGTAGTAATATCGCCTTACGCGACTTGTTTAGATTTTAAATGAACCAATTTCTTAATTATTTTTGTCAGCTTATAAGCATCAATGTAATCCCATATTCTGGACTGAATCAAAGATTGTGTGACCAAAATTTCAATCAATTTGATAGAAACATAAGGTTGTGACAAGGGCGCCTCGACTTTTGTACAAAGCCGAATATGACGTCATCAAAGACATTTACTGAAAACAAATAGGTGGAATTTACATGTAAAGTTTCATGCAGATCTTAGTATTTTTTCCGGAAAAGCTGTCCACGCATGCGCGCACACACACACACACACACATACACACACACACACGCGCGCGCGCGCGTACGCACACACGCACGCATGCACACACGCACGAACGCACACACACACACACACACACACACACAGGAAACGCTGTCCACGCATGCGCGCGCACATACACACACACACACACACACACACACACGGAGAAGGCAGGCAAGCAGGCAGGCAGACAGTTAGACCAACCAACCGACCGACCGACAGACAGACAGACACACAGACAAACGGACGGCAAGCCAGCCAACCACCAACCAGACAAATGAACACACCAATATCCTACCACCGGTCTCTGTGTCCGCACAAGTAGCCCCTAGGTTAGGCAAAGCGACGTAAAAGGAAAAGTACATATTGGTGTCGCCGTACCATTCCAGACAGTCGACCGTCGTGGGAAATCAATCACTTGTAGGTAAAGACTACTCCATGAACTGAACATCCGCCGCAGGCTGAAACTCTTATCATAATATAAAAGCACATTTCTTTGTGTGTAAACAGCTGGTTGTGCCATCGTCTCAGATGTGGCCAACACAAGATACATGTGATAGGAATATCCGCCCAATTGATCACATACCAAAAGTCAACAGCCTGGCTGCTCTCTGTGCACAGTATGATTGTTTACAAACTAATTACGTAGAATAATCCATACAACATCCAACTCTCGCACGCACGCACGCACACACACACACACACACACACACACACGCACGCACACACACACACACACACACACACACACACACGCATGCATGCACGCACGCACACACACACACACACACACACGCATGCACGGACGCACGTACACACACACACACACACAAACTCACACACACACACACACACACACACACACACACACACAAATGGTTCACACAACCCTTATAATTATATATATATCATGATTTTTCTCAACCACAGCTGTACTTCAGACCCTCACACCTGATTTGCAAGAGGTGGCCGCACACATTCCATTTAAAAACACTTCTTACTGGCTGAATGCCAGCATTGCCGAAATGTTTTAATACCACTTTGTACGCAGGCGAGCACTCCGGTATGAGAAGAAAAATGTCTTGAAATATAAGACAAATGGAGGTAGAGGGGACATATCTAAAGTTGAACTTGGAATCAAATTGGTGCCCAGACAGTGCAGGACCTTTGAGCGATGACTCCTTTCTCGGTTGCCCTTTGTGCAATGAGACGAACCATATTGTCTGCGTGAGTAGAATCATTTTTAAACCTTTTACCCTTAACTCTGAGGTTTTTTTTTAATCATAGATTTGTATGTTATAACTTTTTTGTGTGACTTGTTTGTATTGAACTGCTTGTCCCCCGGAATCGGCGTATGGCTGCCTGAATGGCGGGGTAAAAACGGTCATACACGTAAAAATCCACTCGTGCAAATACTTGAGTGAAAGTGGGAGTTTAACCCCAGGAACAAAGAAGAAGAAAAAATGTTTGTGATCGTATGGTGTCGTACCGTGTCAGAAGAAAGACTGATCTTCAAATACACGTATATTTCTGACCAAAAAACGGCTGTTTTAACATCTGGGCTATACCACTGAAAAAATATCCTTAACTTTTTATGCTCAGTGTATGTAACATCATCGTAATATTTCATGTTTAAGGTATTAAGGTTAGCTTGCTTTGACTTGACTTTACGGTACTCTTCCTTTACATGAACTGCACATATCTACGCTGTGAATACTTTGTGAAACCTTTTTGTTCAGAAGATGTAGCCCAGAGTTACTCGTCAGAAACCATACCGGCCCGGTCATTCTGGTATAGGTGATTTTCGGATATAACTCCGTCGGGTTTGTATAGGTTGTGGAAGAGTGACCTTTTCTCGCAAAACCTCGTACAAATATTTGAGGGGCCAATCAGTAGAGAGGGGTGTGAAGGAAATACGTGCGTGTTTCCACGTGTTTTCGACAGACCCCCGCCCACTCTCCCACAAGCCATACCAACCCGCCGGACTTACTTTTTGGAAATCGTCTTTTTGCGCGCAAAATTCCACAGTTAGTTTAGGATCCTTTTCACATTTAGTCAATTTTTGACTAAATGTTTTAACACAGACGGGGAATCGGGACGAGGGTGGTGGTGTATGTGTGTGTGTATACATGTATGTCTGTGTGAGTGTGTGTGTGTGTGGGTGTGTGCGTGTGTGCGTGTGTGTGTGTGTGTGCGTGCGTGCGTGTGTGTGTGTGTGTGTGTGTGTGTGTGTGTGTGTGTGTGTGTGTGTATGTGTGTGTGTGTGTGTGTGAAGAGCGAATCAGAGAAAACTACCAGACCGATCTTCATGAAACTTCACATGAGAGTTCCTGGGTATGATATCTCCAGATAGTTTATTTTTATGTTTTCGATAAATGTCTTTGGTGACGTCATATCTGGCTTTTTGTGAAAGTTGAGGCCGCACTGTCACACCATTTTTCGATCAAATTGATTGACATTTTGGTCAAGCAATCTGCTGCAAAGTCCGAACTATGGAATTGAATTTCAGTTTGGCAGCTTTAACATTAGTTAATTAGTTTGCTAATTAAAGCTGTCATTAAATTCGAATTTTTATTAACAGATTTAAAATGATTGCATCGTATCCTTCATCTTCTCATGATATCAAAGATTTAATAGATATGTCATGTTTACTCTAAAAATGTGCTCAGAAATACAGAAAATAGAGAAGTTAGTACAGTACTACGTTCGCACGCTTCGCAGAGACGAGCGTGACCCGCCTCGGTTCTATGTTGTAATTAGTCGAGATTATCTAAATATAGTCACGGCGAAGACTGTTTTATGGTGTTGATCTTTTAGTTTGATGCCGACAGATTGACTAAATGTTTATATATCGCTTCAAGCGACTTGTTTGTTTTTGTTTTTGTGCAAGGGATCTAACTTTAAATTTTTTTCTTTAGAGCCAAGTTGTGTCTGTATGCTGGCATTTCGTGCAATTTCAAATAAGCAGGTGTTTTTCCCACTCGGGGCAAGTTCAGGCTATTCTGACCTGAAAACCATTTTATTCAAAAAAACTGAAAGTGCATTCCGTGATCCACAAGTTACGATCTCGTGATTTAGTTTTAAAGCCCCAGTATGTCTTGAATGGTTCACAGAAAGATTTAAATCTTCTCTTATGAAAAAAGCAGTTCTAACCTTATCAAACACACTTGCATTAGCATTTAATAGCATTAAATGACACAGTTCCTTTGAATAGCTATTTAGCTCGCGTAAACCACACACCAGTTTTCGTGGTTTATCTCACCCCTGAGCCACTTTCCTTTTTTCACAATTTAGTCGTCAGTTTGTGATTTCAATGCGACTCGCTGTATCTGCAATTGCACGTTATTGTGTACATCTGAATCTAAAACGCAACAAACGACTGCGAGTCACACGAACTTATCGAATTTCAGCTCGAAAGCCTAACATTTAGTTAGCTCATTAAAGTTGTCATTAAAGTCGATTTTTCGCAAACAGAAAATTGATTGCATCATAGTCTTCGTCAAATTCTGAATCTAAAAATATATACATATGTCATGTTTACTCTGAAAATGTGATCAGAATTAACGAAATTAGGTTAATTAGGTACAATAATCAAAATTTAAGAAATCGATCTAAATATAATTTCATCTTATTCTTTATCATTTCCTGATTCCAAAAACATATAGATATAATTTTTTGCATCACAAACAAGCTCCGAAAGTTAAAAAGAATACTGAAAAGCTCGCGTTCCTGCTTAGGCCAAAAAAAAAAAATTGTCTGTTTAGGGTAACCCGACCGACCCTATCGATTTGGCGCCGACCCAAAAACTTTTTTTTGATTTCAAAAAAAAAAAAGAAAAAAAAAGAGGTAAAAATGCTAAAAAGAGACATTTGGCGTTTCATTTAATATACGTTAGTTTTGAAACATGCATTCATCAAATATAAGAAGTGAATGTTCAACCCACATAGCATTTACACACACACACACACACACACAAAAAAAAAAAAAAAAAAAACCCTACCTACCTACCGACCCTACTTTTTTTGGTCATGTTACCCTAAACAGACAATTTTTTTTGCCTTAGCGCAATACGCTACTTCGCTATACAGGCTTGTCAACTTCACTTCGTTTTGCACGGAAAAAGTGAGCGATTTCCTGGCCGCCGGGATTGACAAAACTGTATTCACGCCGTGGATCGTGTAACTCTGCATTTGCGCCACCGCAACTTTTCATCGCTTCACGCCGACGAAGAGGCAAGCTGCGAGGTATAGGTCTCTCGAATGATAAATTAAATTGTTAGAATGCTAAGCACTCAGCATGTTCTCAAGTGTTGCATTTCACATACTTATATCCTTAGCTATATTTCTGTATATATTTTTTTATGCTTTGATGGCCCTGGTGATCGTGACGATCTGTTTTTCTTCTTGTTTCTCCATGTTTTGGGCATATTTTCAGTTTCTGCGTCAAATGCAACAAAACGGAGATTACTGGTTATTCTTGGACATGTTCACTGATAACTTTAATGTTTTATGAATCTCCACGTGTAGTTTCTCTGTATATAGTTCCATATATACTTTGCAAGAAGCAGATAAAAACAGAGTGTCAACAACTCTCTGTAATTCGCCACCGCATCAATTCAATGTTAGATGTAACTCGCCACCGCATTTTTTGTTATTCGCCACCGCACTACGCAAATTGTTATTTTCAAACGCATCAACATCGTGGAGGCATTTAAACCTTTATTTTTGTCACAAAACTGACAGCAATTGATAGGAGCATTTTAACTTTTGTGCTGCAAGTTTTAAACTCAGGGGAGTGGCGTGATCTTGCCTATGCAAAGGATTTAAAGGCACCATGAGTTGACAAATCAAACTGTAGTATTTCTTCTTCTTCTTCTTCTTCTTCTTCTTCTTCTTCTTCTTCTTCTTCTTCTTCTTCTTCTTCTTCTTCTTCTTCTTCTTCTTCTTCTTCTTCTTCTTCTTCTTCTTCTTCTTCTTCTTCTTCTTCTTCATCTTCTTCTTCTTCTTCTTCTTCTACTTCTTCTTCTTCTGTATGAAAAGTATGCTTATCTGTACTTGAGTGTATAACCCACATGTACTGGAATGTGCTTATATATATATATATGATCCCCCCCCAAAAAGTCCCTGGGACTGTGAGATTCAAGAGGTTTAGGATATGATGACATCAATAGGAAATATAACAGTGCTTACCGTAAGAGTGAAAAAAATACTATATTTACAAGTGGGAAATGCATCGATGATGATCTGAACAGATTACGCAGCAAAATAAAGACACATCAGAACATGAAGACCAACGTTTTCACCAATGAGATTTCACTTCTAGGAAGGCACGCTGATGAAAAGTTTGTCCTCATGTTCTCTTATGCATTCATTTACATTCGGAAGATTGACTACACATACAAGAATGTACAAAAACGTTCCGCATGGTTTGAACATTACTTCGTGTAAGGCGACGAATGGCAGGATGGATAGCGTACTTACTTCAGATAAGTGCTTCTTTTTCAAACTAAAAAAATAAAATTAAAATAAAAAATAATAATCAAAATATGCTGGATCTATTCAAAAGTGTTCATTGCAGAACTGAAAACAAAATTCTTTGAAAACAACATTTCAGGCAACACATTTCTTGGAATGGCGTAAAAGCTGCGTCCTGTACATGAAAGGATAAAAGCATCTTGGGCAGGAGTGAGCAAGTGTGTGTGTGTGTTGGTGTGAGCCTTGAGTGTTGATTTGTGTTTATCCCCGAGTACGCAGTACTAGGGTCCAGCAGACTTTAATTGTGTGTCTGTGTGTCTGTCTCGACTTAACAGCTTATTGCTGGGAAACTACTGGGCGCAGTTTGTTCAAAAGTTGATACACTAACTTGATAATAGGTCCGATTGATCGTATTAAAACTTCATAATGTTACCTGGGACCTAAATGGCAAATAATCCACAAAAACGACTCTTAACGGAGGGCGCAATTCGCGGTGGGTCAGAATAGCCGTTCGGTTGATAAACCGCCCAGCCAAGCCAGCGACACCGTACCAGGCTTTGCGTGCTTTGCGTGCGTGTACCACTGCGCGAGGAGTATAGGCATTTGAGTTCACTGGCGAATGTCAGATTTGTTGGCTTGGAGGAAAGCGTTTCCGACTATGGCCAAAGGGATCTGGGTTCGATTCCCGGCATGGGCGGTCTATTTTTTTTTTAATTCTTGTTTACTATTGTTTATTATGAACGTTTTAATGTTTTATTTTACTCTAATAATTTTTTTTTTTTTTAATCCAAGTGATCCTGGTGGAAAGCGATTCGTCTATGGCCAAAGTGATCCGGGATCGATTCCCGGCATGGGCGGTCTATTTATTTTTTTATTTTTTTTAATTTCTTGTTTACTATTGTTTATTATGAACGTTTTAATGTTTTATTTCACTCTAATAATTTTTTTAATTGTGTAAATTAAATAATTTTTTTTTTTTTTTAAATCCACGTGCACAAGACAAAAACTTTACTGGGGGAGCGAGCCAGTCTGAAGAGTACGCGGGTCCAGCGCCAGCGTTTATTATACTCTTTGCCACAGACATCACACGCGTACTAAGTGATTTGCACACATGTGTGGCGGTTTGGGTTTGCATTGCGTTTGCACGCAAATTTTTTGTGGCACTTGGAGCAGTCGAATGGTTTTTGACCGATGTGCTGTTTGTTCACATGTGACTGGAGGTCTGCAGACCTCGTGAATGTTTTTTTGCACATCCCACAGGTAACCCTTGGACCCCCACCCTCTGTGTGATGGAAGAGCCTGTGGTTTCTTAATGTTCGGTGGTGTTTATATGTTTTCCCACATTCTGGGCATAAACACTGCTTTTGCTCTGACTTCTTTTTCTGCGGTGTCGAAGTCACTGGTGGTCGAGTAGTAACTTCTACCACATTACTGACATCAAGGAAGCTGTCAGTGGTTTGCCCGGACTGTTCCAAATCCATCTGCAACAAAACCACTCGTATCCCGTCAGAAAAGTTATTGTATAAGCATATGTGATTGAAGAGCGCAGCGATTCTTGCCATTCTAGCAATAAACACTCAGTGGCTGAAATCACTAAGTTTGACAATATGGAACCTACCTCTTCCTGTTTGATTTGCGGTCACTTGAGTCTGAAACTGGGCCTGGAACGCTCCTGTTAAAAACATTGTGGGGCCAAATACCACATAATTCTAAAATTCTTAAGCTTCGTTGGTGTTTATGTGTGTGAAATAATTCTAAAATTCAGTCATTCCTATTACCAGCGACAACACAAAAACTCATCAGTTTGACGCTGGAAGAGAAAAGAACGCCTCTGACAGACGTGACGTTTTTCGGGAAAGAAGAATGACGAAGAATGTGGGAGTGAAACGCCGCCAGGTGCGTCTCAGAAACGTGTTCTACAAAAGCTGAACTAGGGGAAGGGCTCCTAATATGGACCGGCTCCTAATATGGACCACCACAAACTAACGGCGCTAGAGCGCTCAAAAAAGTTTTATTCGCTGTATCCACCCTCTCTGGATAACTTGCACATGTCAAAACAGTTGCAGAAACAGAAATCTCAAAACCGTCAGGCTTTTTCTCTTTTTTCACTTTTGGCAGCGTTCACTCTAAATTTGCCGCCTAAAACGGACTCGTTTCTGTCTACAGCCAAAGCTTTTATCAAACAAAAATGGCTATATATGACAGCTAAAACCGTATTTGTTACATTTTAGCAGTGTTGACCCCGAGTTTCTACTGCAAACAAAAAATAATAGCAATATCTCAAAGTATGTGCGAGTCCCCTAATATGGACCACCTTCAACAAATCGAAGAAAATAAAAGCTAAAGGCTATTTTCATTAATTCATTAAGAAGCTTGCTGGTACTAACCTATAACTAGCCCTCGAGATTTAAAAAATATGCAACGAAAAGTCTTCTTTTTGTGGAAGTTGATAATTTCACTTATTTTCACTCTGTTTTTGATAAGCTTCTTTAGTTTCCTGGTGTGCTTCAAATAATGCTCTCATCAACCCAAAACAGATAAATCTAGAGCATATTTTAATTAGGCCGACTTGTACACTAAGTTGTATCATGTTATTTTGAAATATAGGGGGCTTTTTACAGTGATTCGTGAAGGCCGCTTTGCTGGTCCATATTAGGCGCCCAGGCTCCTAATATGGACCCTTTGTGATTTTTTCTGTATTTAATTTTTGCTGAATGTGTATCAAAGCTATTTTACTCTGATTGGGCCTAACGGTTAATCTAAGAAAGAAGGACTACCAAACAAAAAATGAAACTTCTTTGCAAGAAAACAAGCTAATTATCAGCATGAAACAAAAAGGGGTCCATATTAGGAGCCCTTCCCCTATACACTGAACTGAACAACTCCAAATCAATATTTTCAATTGGAAGTGACAGAATCACTGAACTCTTCAACATATTATGCAATTCATTAGACAGTTGCGGTGGCGAATAACATCCAAGACGTGAAATTGCGGTGGCGAATTACACCAAGCATCGGTGGCGTATAACATGAAGTCTAATTGTTTGTGTTTTTTTTTGCCGCGTGCGTCACCCAAAGACAAAATTGTGCAACAGCATTCATCAAGAATACAAAGGACATGTTTAGCTCACAGGATATCATCACGGGAATGCATCAACTAGTGCTGTTTCGTTGAAGTTACGAAGGAAGGGACAAATCGTGCAATTTCAGCTACAATTCCAGCAGAAATCGGACTTCAGAACTGCCGAAACCTGACATTTCGACTAAAAAAGCACGTACCTTAGACCTTGAGTATATACTTCTTTAAAATGTACTAATGAAGAATCTAGATGATGCCTGAAAGTCCTACACATTTTCATTTTCTGTGAGAGACCTACCTTGCAGCTTGCCTCTTCGTCGGCGTGAAGCGATAAAAAGTTGCGGTGGCGCAAATGCAGAGTTACACGATCCACGGCGTGGTATTGTCTTGGTCAAAACATGCAGTGCGTTCAGTTTCATTCTGTGAGTTCAACAGATTGACTAAATGTTGGAATTTCGCCTTACGCGACTTGTTATTCCACATGGAATGTGGTATAATTTGCGAGACCACGCGTGCACACTAACGCATCAACACCCCCTCACACACACACCCACACACCCTCTCCATCTCTCCCCACACACACTCTCTCTCACACACACATACACGCAAGCACCCGCACACACCCGCAGATAAACGCACACACACATACACACACACACATACACACACACACCGTCGCTAAACGCAAGCACACATACACACACACACACACACACACACACACACACACACACACACACACACACACACACACACACACATTCATACAAAAGCCAAAGTTCCACAACGTTCAGAAAAAAATACAAAACCATAAATTAATGATTAAAGAGATCGACAAATGTCCTCTTCATTCTCTCGACAAGCATCATTAATGTTGCATGCATGCACATTTTAATGATGTTTACGGCTTGTCTGAGGAAACCACGAGTCTGTCCGGATAGGACAGTCGACATGTTTAAAAAAAAAAGTCCACATTGTAAAAAACATTAAAAAAAAATCGACATGCTGTTTTGTGAACTCATTCTTTTAAACACGAAACACATCGTTGAACACAGTTTTTGCTAAGTGTTTGATTATTTGCTGATTGATTTGTGACCTGTTTGCCGCTGCACATGAGTTAATTTCTTGGTTTAGAGTAAAGTATTCGGATAGTTTTGTTGTTATCAAGCAAACCTTGTTGATGTTTACTTCACGAATATCTGACACACACACCCTCGCTAAACGCAAACACACACACACACACACACGCACCCGCGCGCGCGCACACACACACACACACACACACACACACATACACACACAGGCAGAATTAAGGCATGCGCACACACGGACGCACCCACACGCTGCAGACATTTACGCAAGCAAGAATGAGCATGCACTCACACAATCACACACACAAGCATACACAAATAGTGTATAACCAGATGATACAGGATTTTTGTTGTTAAACATCCCCCCCCTCTCACACACACACAAATCCCTATTTTGATAGCATGTTTTGAAGGTTTCCTGTATTGCCCGTCAACATTTACAGTATTCAAAAACAGCCAGGACACGAAATCAGCCTTTAAACAGATTCCTGAATACGGGTCCAGTAGTGAGCACTGTGCGACATACTATATAACGCTCCTAACGCATGTAACACGCATGGTAAACATGAAATAATGTTTATAATGCGTGCTACTTTTGCAAGTAGAATTATATAGCGTTTCACACAGTGTTCCCAACTGGGCACAAAAAGTGTGTTCAAAAGTGAAACACTTCATTTAGAGTGAATCTGTCTGTTTCCAAGCCCATAGACTTTCGCTGGAAACTATAACATGCGCATAGGCCCCTACATATTTTTAGGACGCATTCGCACACAAGTAGAGCAGTGCAATTCCTGTCGCTAAGAGTCTGCCCTTTAACATTTAAGTCATGGAATACAGAACAGCAGGGCCACGAACCAACGCCATAATAGGGACGAACTGCATGGGTCCAAAGCAAATGCACTACAGAACGAACTACGGATCCTTCTTACCAACGTTAACCATTTCTTCTTCTTCTTCTTTTTACATTTAGTCAAGTTTTTCTTCTTCTTCTTCTGCGTTCGTGGGCTGAAACTCCCCCGTACACTCGTGGTTTTGCACGAGTGGATTTTTACGTGTATGACCGTTTTTACCCCGCCATTTAGGCAGCCATACGCCGCTTTCGGAGGAAGCATGCTGGGTATTTTCGTGTTTCTATAACCCACCGAACTCTGACATGGATTACAGGATCTTTTCCGTGCGCACTTGGTCTTGTGCTTGCGTGTACACACGAAGGGGAATAAGCCACTAGCAGGTCTGCACATAAGTTGACCTGGGAGATCGGAAAAATCTCCACCAGGCGGCCGCGGCTGGGATTCGAACTCGCGACCTTCCGATTAAGAGGCCGACGTCTAATTACCTCCACGCCACAGCGCCCGTCCAGTCAAGTTTTGATTTCTCTTTTCTTCTTGTCGATCACACGTCTATATTGTCAGCCCGGACAGCGAGACAAAATGAAATGGGGGTCCTTAACGTCCTCACAGGAAATTTTCCTTTTAGGGACATGAGTTGGTGATACGCTAAAAAGCGAGACAAATGATACTGTCTTCTTTATATAGGTCCTCCTTTCCTCCGTACAGCTGGCAGCGGAGGGGGACAGCAGTTTTCCTTAGGTTTTCTACCAACCATTACATTTGTGGCAATGATGTGTTAGCAATACATTTACGTAAAGCAACCATGTGTCTTCTTCGAGTTGTTCATGTGCTTAGACTCCCACGTTCACTCATGTTTTTTGCACGAGTGGATTTTTACGTGTATGACCGTTTTTACCCCCCCCCCCCATTCAGGCAGCATACGACGATTTCGGGGGAGGCATGCTGGGTATTTTCGTGTCTCTATAAACCACCGAACTTTGACATGGATTACAGGATTTTTTCCGTGCGCACTTGGTCTTGTGCTTGCGTGTACACAAGAAGGGGGTTAAATCACTAGCAGGTCTGCACATAAGTTGACCTCGGAGATCGGAAAAATCTCCACTCTTAACCCACCAGGCGGCAGCGACCGGGATTCAAACTCACGACCTCCCGATTAGGAGGCCGACGTCTTACCACTGTCACACACACACATGCATCACACACGTGCGCAGCCAGTCAACCACCGACTCAATAAGAATCTTGCATAATAAAGTGCCACAAACACAAATTGTAGTATAAGAGGAAATATTATTGTTCACTTATAAACATATTTAGCACACACACGCACAAACACACTTTAAAGTTAATGACCTGCTGGAGTAAATGGCTTATTTATCGAGCTAGGTAATAAGGGTAATACTCAAATAACCAACTGAGTCCAGCAGTAGATAGAAATCCCGACGATGTAGACGTAGACGATAGAATGACGGTAGTAGGACGACAGTTAAAGGTGAAGCAGAAGACTGCGCAGACATAGATGAAGATGTAGCTGTAGGTGAAAAGTCATCTTCCGGTTAAAGTTGACACCAGAACTTGGTTGTTTCAGTCTTCAGGTTAACGACATCATTTTTTCATTTCTGCCTTTCACGCCTGGTGGCGTACAAAGGACAGGTTAACGACAGGCGACCTGGAATAGGCGTAGAGTTAGTTTCATAGTCAATATCACGCTTCCCTTTACCCAGCCCGTCTTATGCCAATAACTCCAAAGCAGGATTAGATGGACAATGGCAATACTGATTCACACACTCATATACCCAAATCACTCATGCTGGTAACCATTTAAACATACTCAAATTATTGTTTAAACTAGCAAATAGCATCAACATAACAACATGATTTAACAATATTTCTTAGATATAATCATAACTATCATAGGCAAAGTACAACAAGTATACAATAGTAGAAACCCATTATACTGCACTTGCAGACAAACAAACAAACAAACAACAAACAAACGGCCTGTCGACTCGGACGTATGCATAATATATACCAAAGTAACAAACTACATGTCCCTAAAGTTATTGACGAGCCGCAGGAGCGGCGAGTCATATGGTCTCGGCTCGAAAGCTGTCTGTGGAGGCTGCGTGCTATAATTAGCTGACCTGCTGCGCGAGCAGTCACTGCAGAGTTTTGAGATAACTTTGTAACACGTTTTATTTTATGCTCCTCAAGAATACAACTTTGGGCAACGTGCCACGTAAAACTACACGCAACAAGGATTCAGTAGGTACCAAACATGCCTTGGTCAGAAGTAGAATGTAAATGAATCTTTATAAAGAAGTAGGCTACTTCAAACGACAGCCACAGCCACGGTTGGGTTCACGGCATCAAACCGATGCGACTCTCCGTCATATCATACACGTAACCAATCAAATAGATGACTAATAAACATGTAAACTACATGTATACGTCTATGGTCGGACATAAGAAAGGAGAGCTTCCCCCGGGCCTGTGCATGTGTTGTTCGTTGTGCGTGTGTAAATGTACACAACAAACTGACGACAAAACTGAGACAGACCTCTTTCGCTTCAGTCTTGCAGAATTTAAAGACGAAGTACAGGTAGAGCGTGCATTATACTAACTGTTTGGTAAAAGTATCAAACGTTTCTTTTTATAAATAAGTGGCAGGCTTACAGGAATACAAAGAGGCGCAAGTTGAAAGTAATGGATATATCTCTGGAAGATGCCATCAGTCCAAGTTGTCAAATGAAATCAAATATGACAGAAACAGAAGTTTTCCATACAAATGTTGGTGTTTCAAAGGAAGTTTGCATTCTTTCAGATAATGATATAGACGAGGTGGCTGTTTGTTATGAAGTTTCAACAAGCCAACATTCAAATGATTTTACTTCATCTACAGATTATCTAAATTCAGCACTTCATAACTGTCACTATGAACTTGGAATCAGAGAGAGACCGTCTTTCCATTGTCATTCATGCCATAGATTTTTGTTTCAGAATCAATGTTTCACATGGCGTTCACAAGAGAGCATGCGAAGTTTCCGACAGTCTTTAGGATTTGTAAAAAAGACCGTGTTTTGCTGTGCATGCAAAAACTACCTGTCAAAAGGGAAAGTGCCTAACAGATTGCAACAACATTCCTATTTTAAGCTCAGCCACACGCCGACATGGAAGTTCAATGGTACTTTCAAACTTTTTCTTCTCTTCGTCGTATTTGATTTCTTTCTATTTCATAAGTCGAGTGCATATGATTTCGGCTCGTCTTCATCGTGAGATGGACTTAGTTTCTTGTTTCCTATAAGTATAACTCCGATACATATCTTACAAATAAAGACTCACCGCATCTCGGCCGCATGTACAAGACAAATCATTATGCCCTTCACCATGTCCGTTCTCTGAAACCGGACCTACAGCTGCTGTAGCTGGATTCGTTGCTTTGAACGCAAGCCTTCCCCGAATGAAGTATTATTCCCCAGTTTCTAAATTCATATATCAAATGAACACAGTCCACAAACATTTACAACGTAAACTACGAAAAACACGAGAAAAACCATATAGCGCACACACAGGCAGTAAAGCCAAACACAAACACAGGCGCTTGCGATCGGTCTTTTCTACATACAACAGGCGCTTGTGACAACCACCACGCCACTGCGCCCGTCGCAAACATGTGTGAACTGTTATACGCACGTGGCTTCCCAAATCTCTTTGTGTGTCTTTTCGTTTAGAACTATTATCGTTACACAAAATTAAATTTCACAATAAAACCAAATCAATCTTTCAGCAGAACGGTCCTCGAGATCTACTCGTATTATTTTGAACCCGATTATGATTGTAGCGGGCAAAAAACGATTCGCTTCAGTACACAAAAATGAATAACAGATTTATATAGGATCGCTCTAAAGAAATTACCCTGGAATATTTCACTCTAAGAGAATTGATCACCACAAATGTCATCCATCACAAAGAAATCGATTTGTAGCTTCAAGAGAGATGGGAGGAAAGGAGTAAGAACATTTCAAGAAGAGTTTCGGAAGGGGGTCTGAGAGGGAGGGGAGAGGGGGAGGGGAGAGGGGGGAGAGGGGAGGGGAGAGGGGGAGGGAGTGGGGGGAGGGGAGAGGGGAGTGGGGGGAGGGGAGGGGAGAGGGGGGAGAGGGGGAGGGGAGAGGGGAGGGGAGAGGGGGAGAAGAGAGGGGGAGGGGAGAGGGAGGGGAGAGGGGGTGTGGGGGGGGGGGGGGGGGAGAGGGGAGGGGAGAGGGGGAGGGGAGGAAGGAGTGAAGGCAGAGGGAAGTGAAAGCAATACAGAAAAGTGAATGAAAAAATGAAGGAATGGATAAAACAATATCACTTGCGATATTCTAATTCTGGTCTCATCCGAAGCTCATTTGTTTAAAGCGAAGTGCTCGATCCTCTTATGAGTTTTTGTATTTGCGCGGAGACATTGGGATTTCATCAAGGACTCAGATGAAAAAACTAAGCATTTTGTGGAACTTGAGATTTCGTCAGTGACTCCGATGATAAAAGCAATGAGTTCCTGCTTGACTAATTAGCATGACACAGATTCTCCTTTGAAAGCTGGACAGACATTGTTGTCTTTTTCGTTCGAAGCCGCATGCCTCTCTTTTCATTCATCTTGTATTCATGATGATGGCGTTTGAGCTAGGAGTCGTTAATTTGACAAAAAGACTCTTTTCCGTTACGTCACTAGTTAAGGTGGTGCAGGATTTAAACTCTCTTTGTCGTGCTTTTATTTATTATGATGGTGTTCCGGGAATCAACACAGACAGAAAAGGTCTTCTGTGTCCCTTCATCAAGTCAGGTGGTTTGGAAATAAGGGTTTGAATTACGCATAGAAGCACGCCTAAAGACAGGCAACTAATCCAGTGGTATTTGATGGGAGGAAATACACACTGGGAGAGATGTGTTTTAACAATATTAACACAAACAGACAAACAGGCGTGCAGGCACAAACAGACATACATACATAATGACATACAGACAAACAAACAGACAGAAAGACAGACAGACAGACAGACATACAGACAGACACACACATAATATACACACACATATATACATATATATATATATATATATACACACACACATACACACACACACACACCCACACACACGCACACACATACACACACTGACACACATATACACACACACACACACACACAAACACACACACACACACATATACATACACACACACACACACATACACATATATAGTGACACACACGCACACAAATACACACACACACACACACACACACACACGCATGCAGACAGACAGACAGAAAAGTGCACACAAACACACACACATACATACAGCGATAGAGACATATAGACAGACCAACACAGACAGACAGACCCAGACAGACACACACACACACGCACACACACACACACGCACACACATACACACACACACACACACACACACACACACACATCACCAACACTACCATCTTCACCACCGTACCACCCCCCCCCCCCCCTCTTCCCGCCATGAGCACCAACGCAGAAGAAAGAAACTAACAACCACAAAAGTAAAAGCGACCTGTACTTGACTTTGGCCTTCAGCAAGGAGACAAAACGAAAACAAGCGGTGATGAAAAATGCCCGAAAGAGCGCCTTTCCCATTTCGCAGAATGCTAATGTATCCAACATTATCTGGCTTGCGTTATAAGAAAGTGCGCATGCGTAAATTGTGAATCCTGTCAAAACAGAAACACTTCCGGCGGTTGACAATACCAGGTGCCGAGAGAGAGAGAGAGAGAGAGAGAGAGGGGGGGGGGGGAAGAGATAGAGATAGAAACTGAACAGGACACACACACACACACACTAGCACACACAGAGGAAGAGTAAAGAAAAATAAACCGCACAGAAAATATAAATGACACACACGAGCGCGCACGCGTGCACGCATGTACGCACGCACAAACGCACAAACTCACAAATGCACGCATAGAAACACAAACACACACCAGAAACAGAAATCAATATTGACCAAAAAAAATAATAATACGGTGACAAAGACTCACAACGATCTAGATCAAAGTGGTAATACTATGCGCACACATATATCTGCTGGTCTGTTCTCCCGAAAACACTAATGAGCCATATCCCCCGGCTGGTAGGAGTGACTCGCAAGACATGGGGCAGTTATGTGAAAGTACAGTTCCCCACGGGGTCATCGTCTGTATCGTCACGTGCAAGGCGCGTCCCGTGGTCAGTCTTGCTGGTGGCGTTATGCGTCTATTTACTGCGTATATTATAACTGACCTATAATAATGCGCACACACGGGTCGTGAAAAAGAGAAGTACAAGTCGCGTCAAGCGATATCAAAACATTTAGTCAATCTGTCTGCCAGGAACTAAAAGATCGAAACTGAAAACTCGGGATTAGTCAACACCGATACTACTAAATAGCCTGGTTATTCTAAACTCCTAAACCGAGACTGGTAGAGCTGGTTTCGGCGAAGCATGCGACCAAAGAAGACCTACTTTGCATAAACCGATTATCTTTAATTCTGAGAACATTTTCTGAATAAACATAACAATACTATGCATGTTTCGATTAAGGAGACGACAAATAATACAATGCAATAACTTGTTTGTCATTGCAATTTCATTTTCAAGTCTTATTTTATTGAACACATTAGTTCATTAGTTCATTAATTCTAAGCTTTAAAGAAGTAATGCAATCCAATACCATGTCAAAGATTATTTGACCCAAAAAATCAAGTAGTCTGATTGAAACAATGCGGTCTCATTTTTGCTTAAAAGCCAGATAAGATGTCATGAAAGACCTTTATTGAACAAAAAAAACCACAAAAAACAACATTTTGGGAATGTAATCTGTCGGGATATTATCTGACAGAAATTCCTATGTCAAGTTTCATAAACATCTGTCCGGTTGTTATAATTGCTCTGCACATACTTAAAAAACACACACACACACACACACACACACACACACACACACACACACACACACACACACACACACGCACACACACACACACAAACACACACACAAACACACACACACACAATCATTTCGACTCCATTTTCGATCAGAAGATTTGAGTTATTCAGCACATACTAATTTTGTTTAGTTTGCGCAATACTTGCCTTCAGGCATATTAAACGTCAGAGATAAAACGTCACTTTTGATTTCTGCCTGTTTCGCTTCTCAAACGAAAATGGAACATTTGCTGTGCTAACAACCTTCAACATTTATAGAGCATTACAGCCGAGGATTAGCTCCCGCTTGCTGACATTTTTATTTTGTCTGACTGCCAGTGTTCGACACCCAGCTGAGATGCGTTTGCCGGGAGTCTGATTGTAGTGGGCCGGTGACGTTGAGGAGACGCTCAGTGTATTGTTTTGAAACCAATAATGCAGCAGTAGTCACCTCTGTACACCGACGAGAGAGCGAGAGAGAGAGAGAGAGCTAGAGAGAGAGAGAGAGAGAGAGAGAGAGAGAGACAGACAGAGAGAGACAGAGAGAGACAGACAGAGAGAGAGAGAGATAGACAGAGAGACAGAGACAGAGAGAAAGACAGAGAGACAGAGACAGAGAGACAGAGAGACAGAGACAGAGAGAGAGAGAGAGACAGAGAGAGACAGAGAGAAAGAGAGACAGAGAGAGAGACAGAGACACAGAGAGACAGAGACAAAGAGAGAGACAGAGAGAGAGAGACAGAGAGAGAGAGATGGACGGACGGACGGACGGACGGACGGACAGGCAGACAGACAGACAGACAGACAGACAGACAGACATATACTGAGGTGGACGGACAGATACTGAGATGGACGGACAGATACTGTGATGGACGGACAGACAGACCGACAGACGGAAAGGGAAAGTAACTGACTAAATGAC
>NC_090246.1:60387654-60420154 GCF_037325665.1 Littorina saxatilis | reverse complement strand
CCTGTTTTTCCACTGCTTATGATGCCAAAGTCACCGAGACAAACGTCATTATAGAAACACAAATTGCGCTCGCTAATTACCCTCGATGAATCTTTAGAACTAACACGTCACGCCACACTTTCAGAGTGACGTTTCTTTGCTTTGACGTAATAGATTGCACGAGGCTTTAGAAGAGATCGAGGTTCTAAAACAAGCGTCTTCAATTTAGCTGCCTCGAATGCAGGACATTTTCAGTAAAATACACGTAAGTACAGTATGTAGGATAAACAGAATACTACATGGCTTGCTGTTCCGTACCAGATTTACACTCGTTGCTTTTTCAAATAGTGAACAGCTCGCTTTCGCTCGCAGTTCAATATTTAAAAAAACAACTCGTGTAAATCTGGTACGACACAGCAAGCCATGTAGTATTCTCTATTTCCCCCGTTGTTGAAGAAATTTACGGCGTTCATTGTTTTGTTTTCTAGTGTCAGCGTTGTATGGCTAGCCAAGACGGCGGCGACCGTGGGGCGTTGACCGAGTCACCGACAATGTCGTCCATTTGCTTTCACAAAAATTGGGTCGCCATTTTGAAAAGACGCCGGCAATTTCTTTTACGCACGACAGTTGGCCCGCAGACATTCAAAACGTGCACTTCAGATACTTTCTTCATTTTCTGGCTGCCAGAGCAGACCGCAGACACAAGCTCAGTGAGATAGACCCTGCTGTTTTTCCGTAAAACCTTGGCGCCGTTGCTGCTGACGTTTTCAGTAAATCCCTGGCGCCACGTCTGCTGACGTTTTCAGTAAATCCATGGCTGCCGTTTTCAAGGAGAGAAGTAAAGAGTACTGGTAAGTCGCAGACAGCACCACCACAATCATGCTGCTTTGAATATTTACTCGGTACATTATAAAAGACCAATATCAGGCCGTTTCCGATCAGTACACTGCCATTAAGGTATAAGTCAGTTCGAGCTGTTTTCAGTGTACATACAATTAAAAGATATAACCGTTCAGTTTAAGTCAGTGTTTAATACACTGGTGCAAAACTGTCATCGTACCAATCAGCGTTAGTTATGGTGTCAATGTATTACTCAGGGGTTCAAGTGGTGTAGATGTACACACAATTATGTATTAACCCAAAACAGGTTATAACAACTCCTGAATCTTTAATTCTAAGACCTGTGTGCTATAGCTTAAACTAGAAGTAAACATCAACGGAGGAAGATTTGTACTGCTATAGCCTTGCTTTCGCAAAAATCACAGCGCATAAAATAAAATCTCCCAACCAGCACTATTATAATTATTTGAAATGTGCAAGTTTTAGAGGAAACACTTTTCATAAAATTGTTGTATTCGTCAACAGGCTGACCGCGACGTTTCTTACAAAGTATAGGCTGTCGCTTTAAAGGGTCTGTTCAAGAGTTCTGGAGAGCGCAGGAGAACAAATGTAGTGCCGCGGTGAGTGGGCTTCAAGAAGAATGGAATGGAAACAGACTACAAAAAAAAAAGAGAGCATTTTTACTGTCTAGTCTTTCCCTCTCATCAAATATGTTTCACGTTGCCGAATGAGGTCAATAGAGTGATTGAACCGATAAAACAAGGATAAAACAAGGACACAAAATAGAACAAAATCCAGATCGTATGTAGCAGCAATTTTTTTTCCTTTTTCGTTAGTGGTTAGTGTATTAGTTTCAGTCTGTAAGACAGTTTTGATAGGAAGGGAAATATTTTTTACAGTATTCTGCACGTTTTCAAATTTACTCGACCTTTTCTCTCGTGGAGACTGTGTTTTTCCCCTGATTTTAACACAACATATAAGGACAACATATATTTTCAAAGTATTCTACAAGTTTTCTATTCTTCTCTTTTTTCTTTAATGGTCACTGTAACTATACCAAGCCGAAAGACTGTACTGGGAAAAAAGGACAACACAATCTGTTCACAGTATTCTACGTAATTTCAAATTGTCTTCATTTTCTTTCGTGGGTACAGTATTTGTTCCGTATTGAAATACAGTAATTAAAAGACGCACACAAGCTCTTTTTTTTAACAGTATTCTACTTATTTCCATTTTTCTGTCTTTTTTTTCGTGGATACTGTGTCTTCTATCTTCTTTGTGCATACTACTTCTGAAAGATTGCAATCAAAAGACAACGCTGAGAGGAACGGGAAGGTCTTTTCACTGTAGTGTACGTGTTTTCACCCTTTCGTGGATACTGCGTCTTTTCCCGATTGAAGACAGTACCAAAGAGGCGGACAATGGTTCTTTTTAAGGTATTCTATAGGTTTTCTACTGTTTTCTTTTTTCTTTTGTCGAAACTCCGATATGCGATTGAAAGACGTACATTACTGACAAGAAAAACAGAAGGCCTTTCACGATATTCGATACCGATGTGTTGAGACAGTACTGAAAAGAATGACAAAAGATCTTGTCAAAGTATTCTACATGTTGTTATAATCGTACAATACGACACTGACAACCAGAAAGGGAAGAGCGGACTTTGAAGCCTACCAATCACATTTACTGTAGACTAGTATCTTGCAAATGTTCCGTTGGCACTAAACCGCCTTTTTTGGATTCAAACACAAAATTTCAAAAACTCCTGCGCACATTATTGAAAACACAGTAACTGTCCAATTATGAAGTCCGCAAGCAAAGCTTTCGTTCAATGGATTTGTATCGGTCCTCAGAGCATCTTTCCAGAGGGTTTCAGGTTTAATTGGAACATTCAGGAGGGTTTCGGGTTTAGTCTGCATCTTTCCGGAGGGGTTCAAGTTTAGTCTGCATCTCTCCAGAGGGGTTCAAGTTTAGTCCGCATCCTCCCAGGGTTTCAGGTTAAGTCTGAACTTCTATTGTTTGATGAGTGATGTTTAAAAACAAAAGGAAGAAAACAAACAACATAATTATTTTGTCAATACACTCAAGCTCACAGCTCCTCTCCTACAAGACGCAAATGGGTCCAGACAAATATTGATTTTTTTTTCTGTCAGCAGTTCACTGAGGTCGTGTTGTTCTATATCTTAAAAGCAATATCAATCAATCAATATGAGGCTTATATCGCGCATATTCCGTGGGTACAGTTCTAGGCGCTCTGCAATGATGCCGTGTGAGATGGAATTTTATATAAGGCCAGTAGATTGCAGCCATCTCGGCGCATATTTACCTTTCACGGCCTATTATTCCAAGCCACACGGGTATAGGTAGACAATTATTAACTGTGCCTAAGCAATTTTGCCAGGAAAGACCCTTTTGTCAATCGTGGGATCTTTAACGTGCACACCCAATGTAGTGTACACGGGGGGGAGTTCGGACACCGAAGAGAGTCTGCACACAAAGTTGACTCTGTGAAATAAATTTCCGCCGAACCTGGGATCGAACTCACGCTGACAGCGGCCAACTGAATACAAATCCAGCGCACTACCAACTGAGCTATACACAGTCAAGCGTTGCAGTTTTTCAGTTTATACACCAACGCTCCAGCTTGAAGATATTCAAAATCAAACTGAGAAGGATTCTCATATACTTTTTTTTCATAAGTTAGATTTAGCAGTTGACAGTTCTAATACAATGGTACCTGCGATGAAGGCACACCATTGAGACCAAACAAAAGTGTCCCTAAATTACAGGTGGCCTGTCATGACAAGGTATCGTTTGGTAACAATAATGAACAAAGGGACAACAGAGGGTTTATTGAGAGGTGTCCTCCCACCGCTGGTGCCACTGTAGTGTAGTTATTATAGTTCAGCAAGCTATCAGAACCGGTGTAACACGAAATTTTTACTCCACGAAAAATTGACTCCGGAGTAAACATTTTGTACGACATATTTACTCGGAGTACACTTGTCGTACGAGAAAAGAACTCCCCAAGGCACGAACAAATTACTACCTCCACGAAAAGTTTTACTCACCATTTTTTTTACTTCCACTAAAATTCTCGTAAGCGAAAATGGGATGCTGGCGAAGGGATAATGCCAATACATGCATGTGACCTCGCGCAAATGAATGTCGCGCTACCCTCCCTCCACCCCTTACACCACCGAGACTAACAGGGGACAAGGGAGTAAAAGTAATGTATTCATTATTTATTTGTCAGGGGAGTAATATTTTTGAACGAAATGTTTACCTTGAACACACCTGTCGTGAGGAGTAACTTTTTTTTAGTATTATGGGGGAGTAATGTTTTCGTAAAGGGAGTACAATTTTCGTACGAAATATTTACTCCGGAGTCAAAATCTCGTGGGAGTAATTGTCTCGTGTTACACCGGTCAATACTTTTGATACATGTGTATGTAGCTTGGTTAGGCGGGTTGGAACTCGAGTCTTGTGTGTATGTCATAAGTCCGTTACTTCTTCGAGGTTTGAATCTGTTTCTCTAACTCACTCTCTGGTTGACCTTGTCGCAGCTGCTTACTATTGGTTATAGGCACTAACTTTGTTCAGCAGCTTATTACACCCCCGGTATAGGGGTGTGTATAGGATTCGGTCGATGTGTTTGTTTGTTTGTTTGTGTGTTTGTGTTCGCATATAGATCTCAAGAATGAACGGACCGATCGTCACCAAACTTGGTGAACAGGTTCTATACATTCCTGAGACGGTCCTTACAAAAATTGGGACCAGTCAAACACAGGGTTAGGGAGTTATTGGTGGATTAAGATTCTACAAGGACTTATAGAGGGACATATTAATGGTCAAAGGGAAATAACCTTCTCAGTTGGTGGCAGTGAGAATGGTAAGGACGGGGGTGTTTTTCCTACCTCGGAGGAATTTCTTGTTATTTCGGGTTTGGGGCTCACCGCGTTGGTCTGATCTGAACACAGTTGTCGTGCCACTTTGGTCGTGTTGCACATGGTCATAGCAGTGACATTCACCAGTCTTGTAGAACTGCACAGAATCTTGGCACGTGCACTTAAATAGATGGGTTCAGCAGTTGTCCATGCCAGTCTGTGTTTAACAATTTGAACTAGACAGAACTTCCATGTCTGCACGTTCAGTAGATTGGCTTGGAATCTTATCGTCATAATTCTTTTTTGTGTGTGTTCATTTCAATTTTTAGCGTAATTAGTCATGATTTTCTTCACCGATAAAGCTGAACTGAACAGAATGGTATCTGTACAACTCGATCAGTAGCCGGGCTCAGCACCATGCTATTCAAGTTCTGTGGACCAATGTTTGGTTGAGCAAGTCATTATGTTAGTTCTCTATTCTCCACTTCAGTCAGCTTGACAGGATTCACGCTTGTACAGCTCAGGAAGTAGCTTCAAAACTTTACCGTCCTAGTTCTGTAGGTGAGCTTCTGACAAAGCTAGTCACAACTTTCGCTTTTTGTTCACAGACATAGGAGCACTGGACAGAGTTACAGCTCAGTATTTAGGTTCACCAATGGCTGAACTGGTCATAATTTGTTTTTTGAATTCAACACTGTCAGAAAACAAGCAAAATCTGTGATCTTGTTGAGATCACCAAACCCGGCTCATCCAGTAACAACTCCGCCACACTAGTTCACAATTCTTGTCCAATCAGGTCACTATTTTCGTGCCCTGGCGAGTCACACTAGCTCATAATTCTCTTTCGATCAGGTCACCATTTTTGTTCCTTGACCAGCCACACAAGCTCATAATTCTTGTCCAACCCGGTCACCTTTTTCGTTCCCTGACCAGCCAAGCTAACTCATAATTTTTGTCCAACCCGGTCACCTTTTTCGTTCCCTGACCAGCCAAGCTAACTCATAATTTTTGTCCAACCCGGTCACCTTTTTCGTTCCTTGACCAGTCACACTAGCTCATAATTCTCGTCCAACCAGGTCACCATTTTCGTGCCCTGACCACCTTCATCTTGTTCTTGTAGAGTTCGTAGTAGCTCGGCGCGCCTTGGATTCCGGGAGTGTTAATAATCTTGGAGTCCAAAGCGATGGGTAAGGACGGGGTGGTTCGAACGCTCTCCTGTTCCTCCGCTCGCAGACGACTGAGAGTGAGATCCTCCCAACTCCTGTTCAGAGGATGCTGACGTTGCTGCTGATTCTTCTTTTTCTTTCCTGCTCCTGCTGCTGCTGCTGCTGCTGCTGCTCCAGCTCTGCCCTTCTGTCCTGCTCCGAATGGGATTCGGCCGGTAGGGGAAGCAACTGGGGGAAGAGTTACGACAGGGTTGTGGGACTTGGGTTGAGGGAGGGCTGGGTCTTGCACGACGGTGTAGGTCTGTACGCCTTCTACCCATCCCTTCAGCTGTTGAACCTAATGCAATATAATCATATTACAAAAAATGTGTTCGAAAAAACGCTGCAGCAACACACACCCACATGTACGCGGGCGCGCAAACACACACACACACACACACACACACACACACACACACACACACACACACACACACACACACACACACACACACACACACACACAGGCACACACATACCCCCCCACACACACTCACACACACACACTAACCCCAACCACCCCCCCCCCCACACACACACATTTTCCCCCCATCTCCCTTCACCCTCCCCCCCTCCAATACCCACATACACACCTTGATATCCGAATCGTGTTGCTTTCGCTCCAGGCTGCCGACACGGTCCATGATCTGGTTGCGCTCCGACTGGCGTTGCGTGATCTCCATGTTGCGCTCCACGAGCATTTGACGCAGCTTGTGGTTGTCGTCCTGAAGCTTCTTGTTCACCGCCTGCACCTCCGCCCCCACCCCGCTCCCCTTCTTCAGCAGCTCCTGTCTCTCTTCGTCCATTTCTCGCATCTGTTAGGGAGAAGAACAGAGCGAGAAATAAAAAGACCCTAAACTTCTATCTATATATATATACGACTAGTGTCTGTGTATCTGTCTGTGTATCTGTCTGTGTATCTGTCTGTGCGCGATGCACGGCCAAAGTTCTCGATGGATCTGCTTCAAATTTGGTGGGCATATTCAGGTAGACCCGGGACACGACACAACCTGGTCGATATTTCAACACGTGCTCTCAGCGCGCAGCGCGGAACCGATTTTGGTTCCACCTCAGCTATTTTGGTTCCACCTCAGCTACCCGGGCCCCCATACCGACACACCATAGCCGCTACACCACATCACAACGCCAAAGTTCTCGGTGGATCTTTTTCAAATTTGGACACCGTATTCAGCTACACCCCGGACACAATATCATCGATGAGATATTTCAACACGTGCTCTCAGCGCGCAGCGCTGAACTCATTTTCGTTTTTGTGTTCATTTCACCATTATAAGTAACTCTTCCTTATCTTCTCCAGTGTTTGGCGTTTATCTCCCTTCCTTCGTATGGCTTTCCCGTTCAGTTGTAAACTACACTGCGCTGTCCACTGCGCTGAGCGTCTTCGGATATTCCCGGCGTTCTGTTACTGGTACTATTTTTAGAAGGTCAACGCAGTGTACAGAACGTAAATTGGACCCGTAAATTATCCTCACTGTAAAAGTGCAAAGGTCGAATCAATTTATAGCCACGCGAAAAATACACTGTCATCTATCTCTCTATAGATACGGCTTCTCTGTGTTTTTGTGTGTGTGTGTGTGAGTGTGTGTGTCTCTTATGTAAGCAACACCTGTGCATTGTTCAGTTCTGTTTGTGATGTGGTCTGGCGGCTTTTGTGTAATTTTATGTACTGGCCTTCCTTTGAGAAGCCATAACTTGCTCAGTCCTGTTTGAGTGGAGTTCGCCTCCAAAGGTGATTAACACGGTTACATTCGTCGACAAGGATGGGACTCGATATGGTCAGGAATGGCATTATGGCCACTAAATCATTTTCGTGCTGTTCCCATTCCACGAATCTGGGAGGGACCTAAGCTTGGCGGGTCCATTGTTCGGAC
The DNA here is from genome assembly GCF_037325665.1 of Littorina saxatilis. NCBI lineage: Eukaryota > Metazoa > Mollusca > Gastropoda > Littorinimorpha > Littorinidae > Littorina > Littorina saxatilis. The sequence continues at coordinate 60,412,351 of NC_090246.1, read as the reverse complement.
CCGGCGAAGCCGGCGTACGGCTCTAAGTACTTCTTCCCGGCGAAGCCGGCTACCCGGCGAAGCGGGTATTCATTCTAGTATATATATATACGACTTGTGTCTGTGTGTGTGTGTGTGTGTCCGCGATGCACGCCCAAGGTTCTCGATGGATCTGTTTCAAATTTGGTGGCCATATTCAGCTACACCCCGGACACAACCTGCTCGATGAGATATTTCAACACGTGCTCTCAGCGCGCAGCGCTGAACCGATTTTGGTTTTTCTCTGGATCCATTCCCAGTAACTCTTCCTTATCTTCTCCAGTGTTTTCAGCGTTTATCTCCCTTCCTTCGTGTGGCGTCAATCCATATTCCCGTTTCTATTTTTAGAAGGTCACTGTCGACAACGCTCAATCCATATTCCCGTTATACTATTTTTACTCTTCTCCAGTGTTTTGCGCGTTTATATCCCTTCCTTCGTGCGGTGCGCCGGCAAAGCCGGCGTACACCCTGCAAAGCCGGGTACCCCGGTATTCGGCTCGACTTCTTCCCGGCGAAGCCGTACCCGGCGAAGCGGGTATTCATCTAGTCATCAATATGTGAGTACAGTATTTTTAGGGCCTTTTTATGAGCGAGTAAAACTTGTGATGGAGGTGTAGAAGTTGCAATGTTATTTGTTAATATTCAGCGTAAATTGAACATGTATTCTAGAGTAACTTTGTTTATGTAACGCAATTATTGTATTATTACATTAACAAAAAAATAATTCCTAATATTACTCTCTCTTTTCCACGTTGACAGTGAAAATACGAGGAGTAAAAGTCACAATGAAGAATGTATCATGGACGCAAAGAAAGCAGTAGACGCTGACATAATACGCAGACACACAGCCACAAACATGCACGCAGCCATTAACGAACACATGCAGACAGGCAGACAGTCAGACACGATGACAGACAAGCGCGACAACTGACAGAGAAATATACTCTCACTCACACTGTCTCACACACACACACACACACACACACACACACACACACACACACACACACACGCACGCACGCACACACACACACACACGCACGCACACACACCCACACACACACACACACACACATAACACACACACACACACACACACACAAAGGCAATTTTGCTGAACAAAAATAGATAATACAAATCGAACTGCCAAAAGCTGGCCCACACTACACCAACGCTGGTCACAAATGATGTGGTATGACCAACGAGTGTCAATAAAGCTCCTTCAACATTGTCTTGAACGAAACAAAAGAACTGGATGTACCATATCACCTTCAGTCTGAGCTGCTCGTTCCTGGCGTTAGCGTCGTCCAGCTGTCCCTCCAGGTCGTGTTCTCGCTTCTTGTGGACCGTGAGTTCGTCCTCCACCTTGTCTCTGCCCACCCTCTCCCCCTCCAGCTTCTTGATGTAGCGTTTCGCCTTTGGACAAATATTTAGTTTCATTAACATAAAGCAAGTTAAAACTATTGAATATAGCAATCCTAAACAAGCTAAAACATTTTTTTTCTGTTGACTGCCTCATTATATATTAGTTGAATGTCGGTTGTTCTAGAAACAGGGGCGGTGATTGGATCACTCTGAAAGAGAGCTAGGTTTTTGTTTAATCAGCAGATAGCAGTCCACTCTGTTAACTTTGTGAAGACTGAGTTATGCTTTAGTATGCTGAGCTATTGCATGCATATTGAGTGATTGCCGCTTTGCCAAGGTTTGTTCCTCGTAAAATTTACATCAGCACACTGGGCTGAATACAATCGCGTGACCTAGTTCATGTGCAGCTACAGCTTACCTCGTCCATGTTTTCCGTCATCACCGCCATTTCGCGGTTCAGGGTTTCGGTCTCCATTCTTGCCTCAGTTCTCTCCTGTTTGATCTTGTGGTTGGCGGCCAGGCTGTCCTCGATCTCGTTCTTCAGCGACCGAATCCTGGCCTTCATGTTGACCGAGTCCTTCTCCACCTGCTTCGTATCCTCCAGGTCGTTTTCCAGGCGTTTCACGTTGCGTTGGCCTGCGTCCGCTTGACGCTTCAGCTCGCCGATCTGAGTGTCTTTCTCTTCAGAGTTGGCCTTGACCCCTTTCAGCTCAGATTCCTTCAGCCTCAAGGCGTTCTTGGCGGAGTCTGTTTCTTTTTCGAGGACTTCGTATCTGTGCTTGACTTCGTCGAGTTCCTTTTTGTAGTCCTGGATTTTGTTCATGGCGAACTCGAGTTCTGTCTTGGTTTCCTTGAGCTCCATGTCGATGTTCGTCTCGGCTTTCATGGTCCTCATCATCTCGTCCAATTCCTCGCGCTTCTTGTCGAGACGATCCGTGAGTTCTGTGTTTTCTGTCTCCAGCCTCTGCACCTGTAAAAAACAGAGTACAGGATAACCTTTAGGGTCGACTGTTGTCCCTTCATGTTGCGATCAAAAAGAGACTCCTACTCACCTTCTTACACTCACAGTCACTTTGTGACATACACACACACAGACACACACACACACAGACGTACACACGCACACATACGCATACATACACACACGCAGGCGTGCGCGCCCCCACGCAGCACACACACACACACACACACACACACACACACACACACACACACACACACACACACACACACACACACACTATCCAAGACACATCCCTCGGTTTATCAGCACACACGCTTGTAATCAATCATCTCAACATTGAAGAGAGACACAGGCCCCATCTATTCCCACCTTCTTCTCCAGGGCGTTGTTCTTGGTCTGAAGATTGATGAGCTCTGCTTGGAGCTTCTTGTTCTCGTTCTGCACAGCCACCACCTTATCCTGTTGCGAGGACTCAGCGGTCTTCAGCCGGCTCTGGAGACCTTGCTTCTCCAACTCCAAGTCTCCTATTCTCTTCTCTAACTCGGCTTGTTTTGTCTTCAGTTTGTTGTTGTCCACGTACAGAGCGTCCCACTGCTTGCTCTTGCTGTCAAGTTCCGCAAGCCGCACCTTTAGGCGCTCGTTCTCCGCGTCCGCTTGCTGCTTCTCTGCCGTCGTCTTGCTCACCATGGCGATCAGGTCCTGCTTCTCGCGTCTCAGCTCTTTCACTTCCAAGGACCCTGGGGAACAGAGGAAACGTAGGCCGTGTTAGACGAGAGAATAGTGTTCTGTAGTTTAAGGTACACTGTTAGTATTGTGTATTCTAAGATCCTGCGATGACACGGAGCTAGTGTGTTGTACATAAACATCTTGAGGTGTTTGTTCTCTGAGGACATTATTGATAGCATGGACAAAAAAAATGTGTGTATGTCGTAAAAAACAAATACTTCCAACGATTTTTGTTTCAAAGGCCTCGAGTTTCATCCTGAGGTGTTTGTTATTGCATTGACTTCTTCTTTTTCTTCTCGTTTGCTATTGCATGGACAATAAATTAGTGCATGTCTTTAACAAGAAACAAGTCGCGTAAGGCGAAATTACTACATTTAGTCAAGCTGTCGAACTCACGGAATGAAACTGAACGCACTGCATTTTTACACCAAGACAATACAGCTTCGTCATTCCCCGCGAGAAGGAAATTGCTCAGTTTTCACGTGCAAAACGCTAGTGAAATTCACTAGCCAGAATAGCGCGGTAGCGTATTGCGCTAAGCAGGAAAGCGCGCTTTTCTGTATTCTTTTTAACTTTCTGAGCTTGTTTTGAATACAACATATCATATCTACATGTTTTTGGAATCCGGAAATGATAAAGAATAAGTTGAAATCATTTTTGGATCGATTTCTTAAATTTTAATCGTAATTCTAATTAATCTATTTTCGTTAATTGTGATCACATTTTATGAGTAAACATGACATATGTAATATATTTTTAGATCAGAATTTGATGACAAATACGATGCAATCAATTTTAAATCTGTTTGCGAAAATTTGATTTTAATGACAACTTTAATGAGCAAACTCATTAATCAGTTTTTATGCCTCCAAGCTGAAATGCAATACCAAAATCCGGGCTTCGTCGAAGATTACTTGACCAAAACTTCAAAAAATTAGGTTGAGAAATGAGAGCGTGACAGTGCCGCATCAACTTTCACAAAAAGCCGGATATGACGTCATCAAAGACATTTATCGAAAAATTGAAAATATGGGGTGGGGATATTGTACCCAGGAACTCTCATGTGAAATTTTATGACGATCGGTCCAGTACTTTGCTCTGTATCGCTGTACACACACACACACACACACACACACACACACACACACACACACACACGCACGCACGCACGCACGCACACACACACACACACACACACACACACACACACACACACACACACACACACACACACATACATACATACATACACCAGACCCTCATCTCGATTCCCGGTCAACGTTAAAACATAACTTGACTAAATGTAAAAAGAAAAAGAAAAGAAGAAAAGTACCTCCATAAGCTTTTGTCTCAAAGGCCTCGAGTTTCATCCTAAGGTGTTTGTTCTCCGAGGACAGGTCCTGGCTCTGCCTGACCACCGACTTGACTTCCTCCTCTAGCTGCAGGATGCGCTGCTTGTACGTCCGCTCGTTCCGCAACAGCTGGTCTCGCTCCAAGGCCACCTGTGGGGGGAGTGCATACACAGGCAGGTAGAATCATTACCAAAGGAGGATCCCCTGAAAGTGGCGTATGGCTGCCTAAATGACGGGGTTAAAACGGTCATACACGTAAAAACCGTGGGCGTTTCAGCCCATGAACGAAGAAGAAAAAGAATTACCAGAGGAGGAGGAACACTATTGAAAATCAAAGAGATGAAAATCAGCGCTAATGACAAGACCTGTTAGCTAGTATTAATCAAAAACACGACCTAGTTTCGGAGCTCAGAGTTTCCCTTTCATACAGAAATAGGGTAAGGTTGCCTAATATGGACCGGCTCCTAATATGGACCTCCTCCTGTTCTGACAAACTAACGGCGCTAGAGCGCTCAAAATAATTTCTTTCGCTGTAATCACCCTCTCTCGATAACTTGCACATGTCAAACCAGTCGCAGAAACACAAACCACAAAACCGTCAGTCTTTCTTTCTTTTTTTACACTTTTGGCTGCGTTCACTCTAAATTTGACGCTTAAAATGGACTAGTTTCTGTCCACAGCCACAGCTGTTCTCACACAAACATTGCTATATATATGACAGCCAAGACTGTATTAGTTACATTTTAACAGTGTTGACCCCGAGTTTCTACTGCAAACAAAAAATAATAGCAAAATCTCAAAGCATGTGTATGTCCCCTAATATGGACAACCTTCGACAAATAGAAGAATATAATAGCTTAAGGCTGGTTTCATTAATTTATTAAGAAGCTTGCTGAAAATAACCTATAACTATCTCTCGAGCTTTCAACAAAATATAACAAATAGTTTTCTTTTCGTGGAAGTTGATAATATCATTTATTCAATCTCTGTTTTTGATAAGCTTCTTTAGTTTCCTGTTGTGCTTCAAATAACGTTAACTTTCTCGTCTAACCGAAACAGATAAATCAAAAGCATATTTGAATTAGTCTGATTTGCACGCTAAGTTGTATCGTGTTATTTTGAAGAATAGGGGGCATTTTACAGTGATTCATGAAGGCCGCTTCACTGATCCATATTAGGCGCACAGTCTCCTATTATGGACCAGTTGTGAATTGTTCTGTATTTACATTTTGCTGAATGTCTATCAAAGCTAATGCGCTCTAATTAGGCCTAACGGTTAACTAAAGAAAGAAGGACTACCAAACACAAAATGAAACTTCTTTGCAAGAAAACAAGCTAGTTATCAGCATGTAACAAAAAGTGGTCCTTATTAGGCAACCATTCCCCAACAGTTTTGTTATTCTATAGTTTATTTCGCTCTAATGGCAGACAAGGGCAGGAAGCATTAGAATTGGTCAAGTTTTGAAAATAAAAACACACAAAAAAGTCTGTACATTTGGGTAAATCCGTAGTTTCTGAGTTCAGAGTTTCTTTTTTGTACGGAAGTATAGTCTTGCTTCTATAGTTTATTTTGTCCCAATGTCAACTGCAGAAAAAAAAATCCACATACGCTAAGGAAACGTTCACAACTGAAAATGCAAAACGTCTGAATAAAAATAAAAACAACAAGTCGCGTAAAGCGAAAATACAATATTTAGTCAAGTAGCTGTCGAACTCACAGAATGAAACAACGCAATGCCATTTTTCAGCAAGACCGTATACTCGTAGCATCGTCAGTCCACCGCTCATGGCAAAGGCAGTGAAATTGACAAGAAGAGCGGGGTAGTAGTTGCGCTAAGAAGGATAGCACGCTTTTCTGTACCTCTCTTTGTTTTAACTTTCTGAGCGTGTTTTTAATCCAAACATATCATATCTATATGTTTTTGGAATCAGGAACCGACAAGGAATAAGATGAAAGTGTTTTTAAATTGATTTGGACAATTTAATTTTGATAATAATTTTTATATATTTAATTTTCAGAGCTTGTTTTTAATCCGAATATAACATATTTATATGTTTTTGGAATCAGCAAATGATGGAGAATAAGATGAACGTAAATTTGGATCGTTTTATAAATTTTTATTTTTTTTTACAATTTTCAGATTTTTAATGACCAAAGTCATTAATTAATTTTTAAGCCACCAAGCTGAAATGCAATACCGAACCCCGGGCTTCGTCGAAGATTACTTGATCAAAATTTCAACCAATTTGGTTGAAAAATGAGGGCGTGACAGTGCCGCCTCAACTTTCACGAAAAGCCGGATATGACGTCATCAAAGACATTTATCAAAAAAATGAAAAAAATGTTCGGGGATTTCATACCCAGGAACTCTCATGTAAAATTTCATAAAGATCGGTCCAGTAGTTTGGTCTGAATCGCTCCACACACACACACAGACAGACAGACAGACAGACAGACAGACAGACGCACACACATACACCACGACCCTCGTCTCGATTCCCCCCTCTACGTTAAAATATTTAACCAGTGGGTTCTTAAAACGTTTCATACAAAATTAGACTGCACTCTGGGACCCAGGTGCATGTCTGTGTTTCTTAGGGTTGCAGACAGGTCAGACTTCGGGCCCTCACATGTCACATGCAGGTAACAAAATGTCAGTCTGTTTAGCAACACTCGTTTTATTTCACAGAGAAAAGTTAAAAAGCAATACAGTCTCTTGATCAGGCGAATAGCCCGTTCAATCAAAGATAGTGAAGCGTATAGTTATGCCCAAAGGGCCGACGTATCTACTTTCCCTCTACGCTTGGACAAAAATTGGATTGAGTTTCATGGTTGGAGTCTAAGCGAGAGAATGGCAATCCAATTAAGTGTGCTGTTTCCCTTCCATCTTTGTAATGTTATCCTGATTGTCTACGGAATTCTAGTGGGAGTTTTTCGCAGGCGCGTTCAGGCCCTCGGGGTGTTACAAAGGCGCGCGTGCAGTCTGACGTAATTGCCAAATGACGGTGGCAACGAAATTGCGCATGCGCTTTACTATAAAATTACCCTTGCACCATGGGGCAAAGAGGTTTAGGCACAGAGAAGTGAGAGCTTTGGGCAATTGGAACTAAGAGGAAAGTAAAGAAAGTTTTGCAACAGCGTTGGGTATGGGGGAAAATTGGCGAAAGGCCTACTTGACTTTTTGCCCTAACATTCAAACAGGTCATTAAGGCCGCCGTATTTTGAGAGAAAAATCCCCCCCCCCCCTCCCCTTCTCTCGCACAATCCCATCTCTTTCTCTGTATTCCTCTCTCTCTTTTTCTCTCTCTCTCTCTGTGTCTATCTCTCTCTTTCTCTCTGTCTCTCTCTCTCTCTGTGTCTCTCTCTGTCCCTCTCTCTGTCTCTCTCTCTGTCTCTCTCTGTCTCTCTCTGTCTCTCTCTCTCTCTATCTCTTTCTCTGTCTCTCTCTCTCTCTATGTCTCTCTGTCTCTCTGTCTCTCTCTTTCTCTGTCTCTCTTTCTCTGTCTCTCTCTGTCTCTGTCTCTCTGTCTCTCTCTCTGTCTCTCTCTGTGTGTCTCTCTCTCTCTGTGTCTCTGTCTCTGTCTCTCTCTCTCTGTCTCTGTCTCTCTCTGTCTCTCTCTGTGTCTCTCTGTGTCTCTGTCTCTCTCTGTGTCTCAGTCTCTCTCTGTCTCTCTCTGTGTCTCTCTGTGTCTCTGTCTCTCTCTCTCTGTCTGTCTGTCTCTCTCTCTCTCTCTCTCTATCTCTTTCTCTGTCTCTCTCTCTCTGTCTCTCTGTCTCTCTCTCTCTACCTCTTTCTCTGTCTCTCTCTCTCTCTGTCTCTCTCTCTATCTCTTTCTCTGTCTCTCTCTCTGTCTCTCTCTGTCTCTGTCTCTCTCTCTGTCTCTCTCTCTGTCTCTCTCTCTGTCTCTCTCTCTGTCTCTCTGTCTGTCTCTCTCTCTCTCTGTCTCTCTCTCTCTGTGTCTCTCTGTGTCTTTCTCTCTGTCTCTCTCTCTGTCTCTCTCTCTGTCTCTCTCTCTCTCTCTCTCTCTCTCTCTGTCTCTCTCTCTGTCTCTGTCTCTCTCTCTCTCTCTGTCTCTCTCTCTGTCTCTCTCTCTCTGTCTCAGTCTATCCTTTTTCTCTCTCTCTCTGGACGTAAAAAAAGGCTGGATGTAAAACGCACTTATATGCTTACTCCATTACCCACGAAAACAAATATTTATCACATCATATCTTATCTCTCTTTCTCCACTCCTTCCTCAAGACAAAAACAAAAACAATGATCCTCTTACCTCAGACAGCCTGTCCCCGCCTCCTGCTCCTCCTGCCCTCGGTCCCTCCGTCGCTGTAGACATGTTTGGTTGAGGTTGAGACTTGGACTGAGATGTGTCAGTATGGGCTTCTGTCCCTTGAGGATTCTGCAGAGCGGAAGCTACCCACTCTCCCGTGTGTCCAGACACAGCAGCTCCTTTGTTGTTTTCTCCCACTCCGAGAGTATCTGATTTTGAGGGTAAAGCTGAGGAGCTTAGTCCTTTAGGATCAGAGACAGCACCTGTTCCTTGGCTATTTTCGTAGGTTTTAACAGTGTTTATTTCTTTGGGAAAACCTACAGAAGCTTTTCCTGTGTACTGAGGGTCAGAGCCTGTTCCTCCTTGGCTGCGTCCTCTATCGTTGAGTGTTTCCGTTCTTTGAGGCAACGATGACAGGATTTCACCTGTATTTCCAGGGATAGAGCTCTCTTTTGCTCGGCTGCCATCTTTGGGTCCAGGGGGAAGGTTTGCTAGTCCAGGTGCGTCTTCTTTGTCTTTGGGGGGTTCTGAGTTTTCTGGCGACGACGAAAAGACTTGGGTACTTCGTAAGAGATGGTCTTGGGGGGGAGCAGCGGAAGAAACTACATTGGCCGAAAGAACTGCAGGGTCCAGTTGACGGGATTGTTGCACGACGTCCTGATGGATATGCTGAGTCTGAGATCCTGCGATGTAAGGGCTTGACTCCGCGGTTTCGCTTTCCTTCGTGCTGCTTTCTGATGGCCGTGGAGGATTTTGTCGCAAATCTGCTGTCAACTTCTCATGCTGCCCTTGCTGTTGTAGCTGTGTTGGTGGTGGTAGCTGATATTCTTGACTTTGTGTCGGTTGCTGATATACTGGTGCTTGTGTCGGTATCTGGTGTTCTTGGCTTTGTTTTGAAAGCTGAGGGGATTCTTGGTTTTGTGTAAGTAGTGGATATTCTTGTTTTTGTATTGGTTGCTCATGTGCTTGTGTGCGTTTTGGTAACTGATATTCTAGTTTCTGTGCTGGTGGCTGGTGGTGTTCTAGTTTCCCAGCTGCAAGCTCTCGTTCTGGCTTTATTGCAGTGGGCTGCTGGACTGCTTCAGTCGTCGGGGGCTGCTCGCTTTGGTTTGATGCTGGTTGTAGACGTTCCTGGGGAAGTTGTTGATGATGATGTTTTTGCGGCGGTGGTGTTGGTGGCGGTCGAGGCTGATGAAGCAGCGTTGGTGTGGAGGGCGGTGTTGACGTCCGCCTTCTGTGCTCGTGGGGTGGTTGTGGTGATACTCGGTTCTGTTGCGCTGGTGAGTGTGTTCTTTGTTGTGGAGGCTGTGGTGGTGGTTGTGGTGTTGGGTGGCGTTGGTGAGGTGGTGTAGACGCCTGCTGTTCCTGCCAGGGTCCAGCGAGCTCTGAAGCTGACGCACCGGGTGTGCTGTGCCCGTCCGTGGACCTTTCTTCTACAGTGTTAAGACTCGACCTCCTCTGCCTGTGTCTTGGCTCTCGCTCATGGAATCTGTCTTCCTGCTGTGGCTGACGTTGCAGTCGCGGCTGATGTTCCGGTTCCTGTCTCTGCTGCTCTGTGTGTGGCAAGAACCGCTCTCTTGGACTGCTGGTCCTTTGGTGTGTCTCCGGATCGCTGTCAGAGTCTTGCTGGTTCTGTAGAGTCCGTTTCGCTCTTACTCTCGCGAGAGCTGCATTTCGGGCAGCCTGCTTACCTCTGCTGTCTTCGTTCTTGCTGCTAGCATTACTAGCAAAACCTAGAGCACCTCTGGCAAAATCTGGAGCATTTCTGGCAAAGCCTGGAGCATTTCCTTTCACCGGTATTTGTGAAGGTCGTTTAGCCTTAGGAACAGTCTGTACTTGTTTTCCTCCCTTTGGCTTAGGACTGGGTCTTGGTTTAAATGACCTGGGACTGGAACTCAGTTCTTTCCCCGCACGCTTTTTTGAATCTTTCCTATAAAAACTCTGCGGTGATGCCCCGGAGAACTCTCTGGGAATGTAGTACTGAACAGCATTTTTGCCGCCCGGGGTTTCGTAGTAGTTAAGGATATGCACAGTGTCTGTCGGCGTGCGATCACCATCACACAAATCAACCGGACTACGAGAACGCACTCTCCTAAAACGACCACCACTGGCGCTCTCGGAGTGATTCGAGCTGGATCGCTCCTTTCTGTAAGGGTTGACGCCTCGCGGGGATACCTTACTGTGGTCCACGTAACGAGAACTATCCACAGGCCGAGCTTTTCTTGTATCTGTCTCTGAAGCCTCCTGATACGGTACGATGGCAACACCGAGAGTTCGTGGAGTGGCTTCAGAAGGTGAAAGCTGTCTTCTGTGTTCCCTGGGAGACTCGCGGGAGCAAAGTTCGCGTGGTGAACCTCTGTTGTTGGAAGAGCTCTCTTCTCCTCCGGTCTGTTCGGAACCTTCCCGACTGTGTGTGAAGTTTGAGGAACCTTCTTCGGCAGACCGCTGTCGTTCTTCTTCGGAGTGTTCCGAGGTTGTTCGATGTTCCACGGAGCTTCGTGAGCCTTGTGCTTCTCTTTCTGCTCTTAGCAGAGCTTCCTGATTCTCAATGAAGTTTACGAAACCTCCTTCTTGGTGTCTTCCTACTGCGGCTGGGCCACGAGTGCGGTCATTTTGTATGAAGCTAAATGGAATTCCTTCAGGAATATATGCAAGCTCTCCTTCGGGTTTTTTCGTGTCGTTTTGGGAATGAAGACGTTGTTCTTCGCTATGTCCCAAATTGTCTCTATTCTGAACAGACCCTTGGTAGCCTCCTCCTCCGCCGGATAGATGCTGCCCGCTGTCTGTCTGTTCAATAGTCTGCCCACCTTGTGAGTAGCTTTGGGGATCGCCGTTTTTAAACTGGAACTGTTGTCCGGTCTGATTGTCTCGCCCTTCTCCGGTTGTTTCCGAAGTGAGACCACTCTGCCCGAAGTTTAGCGTAGCGTCTTCTGTGGATGGAGTTTCTTCCTTGGACACTGGACTCTGACTGTAGACGCCCGAGTCGTCGTGGATCTTCTCGGAGGGACTTTGGCCGTTACTGGACTCCGGGACAACGGGCAGCTCGATTTCCCCCCGTACGATGTTCCCCTGTGTGTCCACCCGACCAAGGCCTGTGGCGTAGGTCTCTGTGCACAACATGTGAGAAGAATTACAACCACGTATCAACATAAGAAACACATCCTAAAGGTAGAATACCACACAGAGACGAAAACAAATCTAAAGATGAAATATAATACAACTGAGAACAAGGTCTGTTGGTCAAATTAATGTTGGTTTATGTCCTCACTTTCCATGGTATTGGAGACAAGAGGTTTATTTTGTTTGAATGTAATTATAATTGTTCAAAAGATGAACGGTTGGAAAGTTTGAATTTTCTTCTTGAATTACCTACCTTAATATAAAATGGACCTCCTGTCTCTTTTTGAACGCTAGGTTTAATCTTCTTTCCAACAGACCTTGTACACCATGTTGCAGATTATTTTGCCTGAAAGCTTTACTTCTCCAAGTAAATTCGGTTTACAGAATGGAGTGAACAGACAAACAGCTTTGTGAAAATAGGATCAAGAAGTAAAAAATGCAGGATTTTGCGGTAAACACTCCAGAATTAAGATGATTGCAGAAACAAGCGATTATAGTTTACAAGTGAATCAAGAAATTATTGAAAATAACAGTTAATACCCGGTAATTCCTTTATAGTAACCACACGCTATATCAGTGTATTATAGCGTAGCAAAGCTTGCAACACACGCCGCATGATGAGGTAAGATACATGGGTGGAAATGCATACCAAAGAACCATGAAAAGTTGGGTTTAAACTAATACTGCCCACCAATTGAAACATTTTACTTCGAAAAGGAACAGTAAAAAGCTTTGCGAAGTTGGCAAAAAGATATTCTCATTGTGTCACAGTTTCCAGTTTCAGGCATTTGCTTCTTTTAAAAATCTGTTTCCGTATTGGAAAATGTAATCAATTGAAAACATTGTCTATGAAATACTACTACTTTCCCTTTCAAATTTAACAAAAGACACTTTAAAACAAAGTTACACGTGTGCACTATCATTGAAGATCATTGGATGCAATATAAGCCAATTTCAAAGAAAAGCAAGCCTTATCTATAGCAGACATTATCACTATTTTTTATTTTCATTTTGTTTTTATAAAGTAAGTAATACTAAGATGTGTATCATTCAAAGTTTGGCTGTGATGAATGATCGGATGTGGTGAAGTGTGTCTCAAGGGCATGAAACACGACATAGCTTTATCGCAAGGCAATGGTTGCACGCATATTGTTGTTTGATAAATAGATACAACCTGTCACATCGCAGGCAGATTTGCGATTTGCTGTCTATCTGGAACCGAAGTAGGATGCGTCTTCGTTGATATCATACTATCGCTGAATGTGTGACTTCATCAAATTGACGACCTCCGGAAATAACTCTGTCGGGGTTTTAGGGAATGTAAAAGAGTGAATACTCTTACTTTTAGTGAGAAAAGCTATCTACACGTGCTTCTTGTCCACGTGTTTCAGACACACGGCTCGGTAATGACTGGCCAATAATGTCACGTTGGAAAGTTTGACTCATTACTCAAAGCAAGAGTATTCTGTCGGGGTTTTAGGGAATGGAAAAGAGTGAATACTCTTACTTTTAGTGAGAAAAGCTATCTACACGTGCTTCTTGTCCACGTGTTTCAGACACACGGCTCGGTAAAGACTGGCCAATAATGTCACGTTGGAAAGTTTGACTCATTACTCAAAGCAAGAGTATTCTGTCGGGGTTTTAGGGAATGGAAAAGAGTGAATACTCTTACTTTTAGTGAGAAAAGCTATCTACACGTGCTTCTTGTCCACGTGTTTCAGACACACGGCTCGGTAATGACTGGCCAATAATGTCACGTTGGAAAGTTTGACTCATTACTCAAAGCAAGAGTATTCTGTCGGGGTTTTAGGGAATGTAAAAGAGTGAATACTCTTACTTTTAGTGAGAAAAGCTATCTACACGTGCTTCTTGTCCACGTGTTTCAGACACACGGCTCGGTAAAGACTGGCCAATAATGTCACGTTGGAAAGTTTGACTCATTACTCAAAGCAAGAGTATTCTGTCGGGGTTTTAGGGAATGGAAAAGAGTGAATACTCTTACTTTTAGTGAGAAAAGCTATCTACACGTGCTTCTTGTCCACGTGTTTCAGACACACGGCTCGGTAATGACTGGCCAATAATGTCACGTTGGAAAGTTTGACTCATTGCTCAAAGCAAGAGTATTCACTCTTTCACAACTCATACAAGTTATTTACCAACACCGTCTATAGTGAAATTACGATTGTATACGATCTCGAACACGAGCACAAACCGTACGACACTGTACCAAAGCTACGGACAATTTGTATGTTGGACAATTTGTATGTTGGACAATTTGTATTTTATTTGCTACAATCGTAGTTAGGTGTAAGCTGCAGCGACAAAGCTGTGTCGTATGTCTCGCCCTTAAGACTATGGCCAAGTTGCAGAGATGGAGAGAAAGATGTGAAGGAAAGGTGAACCATTACCTTGACGGGTTGTAGATAAAGACTTGTGCATTTTATGCGGGAAAAAGCATTCAACCCATGATATTAATGGTTAGTATCCGCTTCCCCAAAACACACACGATGGCAGTGATACCTGACGGGTAAAGGCCTGGAAAGAAAACCACACAGTGCATAATATTCATCATCAAAAGGGTGAGGTTTTCTTTTTTTAAGGTTGTTATTTTTGAAAGCCAACGAAGCCTTTTGTTAGTGCGTGTTTCCTAGTTATAAGTAGACGCCTGACTCATACAAAGCTCAACTCATGCTCCAGACTTCTGGTGTAAGTACATTTTATATAAAATTACTCTTACTATAATTTAGAAAAGGAAAGTAAACTGTGAAAAGAAAAAAGGGCCTTACAAGATATAACCCACAATAATACATGTGTTAATCAACTAGCCTAATTATCTAAGTTTTCAAGCGTTGGAATTGCCGCTGATTACCTTCAAATCACTCAATATAAAAGAAGTTAAGAAAAGACAAGTCACAGTACTTATCATTTATGTGGTGTTATTATTTAAGCATGTATCAATAAGTTCAGAACATGACGCAGTGTTAATGTTATATCTGTGTTAGATAACATTTTAAATGTACAGGTCTGTTTTAAAGTATTACATGAGGTTCTTCTGCTGCAACAAATATAACGAACACGAAGAACTATGCCGGTTAACTGGTTTCTTTAGATCACAATGTTAGAAAGACAAAACTAGTGTAACTAAAGACTAAAACATGTTAACAATCGTATCAATAAAAGAAGTCAAAGTAAAATGTGAACGAAGCAACAAAACAACAACAACAAACAATCATCGTGCAACAAACTTAGGTATGTACAAACGCGCTTAGAGTTTTGACTGTCTGTCTGTCTGTCTGTCTGTCTGTCTGTCTGTCTGTCTGTCTGTCTGTCTGTCTGTCTGTCTGTCTGTCTGTCTGTCTGTCTGTCTGTATGTCTGTCACTCTTTCTCCATCTCTAACTCGATCTACCTCTCTAGAAAATAAATTAAAACGGAAAGAAACTGAGAAGAATTTTTTTTTAACTTTTGCACAGAGAATGCAAATAGCTTCAAGTAACCAAATACGCGAATTATAATTTCGGAGAAATAATTATACGTGCTTTAAAGTGGGTGAACAGGGTTGGACATGTCGCATTTTTACGACTCGTCTAGCCGATTTTGCGACCCCGCTTGCAGCAAGTGACTGCGTATGCGACAAGCTATCTCGGATGTGCGACCGAACTCTGCCATGATGTACAGGATCTTTTCCGTGCGCACTTGGTCTTGTGCTTGCGTGTACACACGAAGGGGGATAAGGCACTAGCAGTTCAGCTCATAAGTTGACCTAGGAGATCGGAAAAATCTCCAACCTATTAACACACCAGGCGGCCGCGGGCGGGATTTGAACTCACGACCTTTCGATTAGGAGCCCGATGTCCTATCAACTACGCCACTGCGCCCGTGTTGAGAACACAAGCCATGGACATTGCTGCGTTGCTATGTTGTGTTCTGAATCTCATACTTGTCACAAGCGCTATCATGAACTCATGGGCTTAAATCTGATTGCTTACCTCCTCCCCTGGTCTTAACCTTTTGATTTTTATTGCCGTCGCGTACCGCTTTCGCTATACTGATACGGAAGGTACAGGGAATGTAAGCAATATGGGATCGAATAATCATGGTAATAGAGACGGGGCTAGCCATTTTGATATAAACTACTCTGATTATGAGCACTCAGACCAGAATTATTCACTGAAGTTCTTGTGGTCCAGTTCGTTGGGCACACACTCTCAAAAGAAGTATGCTTGCATACACGCAAAACGTTCGTACACACACACACACACACACACACACACACACACACACACACACACACACAACACACACACACTCACACACACACACACACACACACACACACACACACACACACACACACACACACAAACACACACGTACGTGTATTATTGACGAACTGCGCGTGTTATTTTGCACATTGTTTGGCCTTATCATTAAAATTCAGGCAGTTACATGCAGTTACTCTCGCACACACCTCTCGACACCCTACACCCACCCACTGTCTACCCCTATCTCTCTCTCCAACCCTCTCTTACTCTTTCTTTCTACCGCTTTCTTTCTATCTCTTTCTCTCTCTCTCTCTCTCTCTCTCTCTCTCTCTCTCTCTAGGTCTCTCTGTCTCTGTCTCTCTGTCTTTCTCTTTCTCTCTCTCTCTCTCTCTCTCTCTCTCTCTCTCTCTCTCTCTCTCTCTCTCTCTCTCTCTCTCTCTCTCTCTTTCTTACTCTTACCTACAGAGTCCCAAGAATACACTCTCCCACCTGAGCGACGGCTCAGCTCTTCATCCCAGGCACAAATATTTAAAAAAAAGTACTTTAAAAAGTTAGTTAGAAGCTCACACGCACGTGATTGATCTCACTAGCACTTGATACCGTCGTCAGTTACTTTCCTTTTTACAAGCACTGAAAGATGTGGCCTCGTTTCAAGCGTATGAAATGTTACGCCAATTCCTGGCATAAGAGATCACTTCTCTTCGTCATGTAAATGGCAATACATCCTTTCAAATCGATCACGAATGGATTTAAATCGCTAGCGTGACAGGGTAGGGAGTTTTATATCATGACGAGACATGAACCTTCCATTTCACTTTGACGTCAATGATTTCGAGTTATAAAAAAAAGCTTACCTACTAAAGGAGCAATGGTAACAGTAGCTACCCAATCACTCAGCGTCTAGTTTTCCTGACTAATACATGGGAACGGAGGACCGCCTCATAATTTGGCGGTCATCACTTCGCTGTAAGCTAGAAGGGCACAATGCATACACCTAATCAACTAACTACAAGGGTCCTCTCGGCGTTTGCCTGTCTGTCTGTCTGTCTGTTTCTCCATCTCTTTCTGTTTGTCTTTCTCTCTCTGTCTTTTTCTGACTCTTTGTGTGTTTGTATGTCTCTCTCTGTCTTTGCCTTTCTGTGTGTCTGTCTGTGTGTCTGTCTCTGTGTTTGTCTCTCACTCTCTGTAGCCCCCGCAAACGTCAGAGTTTGAGGCCCAGGCATCGTCCCCATTTGAAAGCAACAATATCATTTGCAATGCACACGATGGTATATTTGCTCCGTTCGTGTCTTCGCGTTTTTGCTGGGAGTCTTTTGTACAATTACTTACCTTTCTTGCTTTCCGCTCGTAAATTAAGTTGCACGTTTATTTTGCTTGACAAAAGGCAAGGACAGATGTACTGGTATTTATTCAGACCGTGTTGTCAGTGTCGTTTTATGTCAAACATGAAGCAAAAAGAGAATGGTAGGTCTGTATATTCTTCAAAGTACAGTCTCGTCGTCATAAAACCTTCCGATAGGTAGATTGGAACAAGCCTATGTCGGTGTGGAACATTTTATACAGACACAGACACAGAGACAGACACGGAGACAAACAAGTACGCACGCACGAACACACGCACGCACGCACTGACCCAGGCACAAACACACATACAAACACACATACAAACACACACACACACACACACACACACACACACACACACACACACACGCGCACACACACACACACACACACACACACACACACACACACACACACACACACACACACACACACACACACACACACTTTTTTGTGAAGCCGGATACATCTTTTGCCTACAATGTTTGTCACGGTAATTTCTTCCACAATGAGTCGCTCATTTACATAATTAATGTACGTTTTACGGGAAGTTGAACATATACGACACAATTAGCAACGTTACCATGATGAGAATAAGATAAATGCGAGCATAAATCGACACACAGAAACATGTGCGAGGTTTGAAGGTTTGAATACAATCACAAAATTAAACAGATCAATACAGTCACAGCTAAACGCTGACACACGAATCCAGATTTTCATGGACTTTAAAAGGCACGTATACACCTACCTACTAAAACCTACATCAAAGAAAACCCAAACAATAAAACAGACAAACTCCTGCAAATCGTCACAAGTCATGCGCAAAATGCCATAACTTCAATCGACGGACAAACTGTGAACCGAAATCAAAGGCGGCCATAACTGCGTGAAATCTTTTTCGACTCCAACAGAAAAGAAGGGTGGCAAAAAGGGGACGGAAATCCAGAATGGCTTTTTATCAATCGACCAGAGGCTGAATGGAAGGCAAGGGCGGATTTGTCCCTTGTTCAATACAACCCTGTATCGATCGACGCCTGAGCAAAAGAGATAAGACGGCCTCATTCTAGCGTATTGTACAGATATCACTGAAGCTAAGCTAACAATGTTCAATGGCTGGCAAACACGAAGTCGTTGAGGATAAAGTGTCTACCGCGGTTGTGGGTGGACTTTTGTCAAAAGGGGTTATATTGTTGGACTGAAACTTGACAACGACAAGCCAAACTCGACACACAACTCACTTGCACTTGAGTGGCACGCACACATTGGCCCTTGCAGTGGTGACGCACAAGGAGCATTTTCAAGTGGAAAATTATACAGATATATTGATTTGATTTATGATATGTAAAGAACAAGAATACGATTATGAGTATGTGTGTATTCTGCGATGTCTGTAAATGTTTTTTTGGGGTAATAATTCAATGTTTACATATTTAGAAACACAAATGCGCAAATTTGCTTCGGTGTTTTTTTAATTGACTTTTAAAAATATTTTTTTAAGAAGTGGCATGCAGAACGTACAGGCATGTCGTAAAGACGGAGCAAACCTTGCGTACTTATACATATTTCATTTGATACTTAGCTCGTCATTTTTTTTATCATAATGTTCTGACCGACAGCAAAATGGTTTTCCTTTCAGTGTTTCATTAGTCACGAGACTAATGATCAGTATAAATAGCTGCAATTTTTGGTCATTTAACCGAGCCATCATAAAATCAATGAATCATTTCCACAAGCAATGCCCCCCCCCCCCCCCCATTTCATGCTACACTTGACCAACACGTCACAAATTCAAGCGCACACTTGACGGACTCCCAGTCCTGTACAACGATCGGTCATATGCAATTTGAACGAGTCCATGAACGATGACAACGGCAGGCCAAAATAATTGCGAAACACGGTCGAAATGTAAGTTTATCCTCACATTATGTACAGCCACAAAAACTTTTGACTGAAAAACTGAATCTATTATAACCCTAACCCTAACTCTATTTCTAATTTTGACATATACATGCGGATATCTGGAAAGTATCTTCAGCATGACTTAAGAATTTAAAGAATCTGTTAAAATATTGTTTTAATTAAAACAAAACCCATAAGGCTCAGTGGTAAAAAAAGAAAAAGAAAAGAGTTAGTCGCATCATGGGAAGCTGCAATTCTTTTTCCTTTAGATAGTTCGTTCTTTGAGGGCAATATCCGATCACTCAGCCTCTTATCACCCTCTCACCAATTGTCGCCCCACCACCCCCACCCCAGCCCCCATTCTTTGCCTTCCGATCAACAAACCTATACTCACTAACTTCTACATCCCCCCACCTCTAGACTGACCTCCTATCCCCCTTCCATCATCCACGCCTCCCTTCCCGTCTCGACACCCCCCCCCCCCCCTCCACCCTTGTCTCAAATCCCCCGCTTTCCTCCCCTTATCCTCTTGCCTGCAGCACGAGCTGACCACCGACTGGACACAACAAATCAATTGATCAAGAATATGTCAGGTTTGAGGATGCACAGTTCTGTAGGTTCATCTCGGTATTCCACCCCCTCGGCTTTCTGTTGTAAATACTATATTAAGCTGAGTGATCGAATGTGGAAGCTACGTTTGGTCAAAGGTCACAGAAGATTTGCGTCGTGCAGCGAAGGAAAGAATCGCGATCTTGTTTCCGACTCAGTACCTCTTTGTTTTTCATTAGACCTGTCATTCTGCTTGCTCGGCTTTGTTAGATGTTTGCATATCTTGTTGCTATTTTCTTTGCTTTTATTATTGTTTCTTATTTGTGCTTCGTTTATTGATGCAACGTCTTGTGCACGGGTCAAAATGTGTGTGTCAGGGGTCGTTTTACTTGAACTTGACGTTCGTGTTTCTCCGAACGTCTGTGTATCGAAACACAGATACACGCACTCCATGACTCTGTAAGAAGACAAAACATATCGCTAGGTTTCATTTGTTTTTGATGAATGTATGACCTTTCATGAAGTAGTTTTGTTTTTTGTTTACTTTTGCCAGTTTGCCAGTTCGTTTTTGGAACTTTGCAAAGTAGTGTCGTGTCGTCTGTTTAGGTCTGGGGAAGCACCAATGAAAAGAGCCGAAGAATCCCCGAGCGTTTCTATTGGGTTTGCTTTTGATTATCCATGTATAACCTGCTTCCTGCAACTATGGTAACCGGGGATTTATTGCCTGGGGAACATGAGATTTATTTCCCAGGTGCTTGTGAATGAAAACTCGTGAAAATGATGACAAATATTTTTGTTTGGCCTCAGAACTGCCTATTTTTACATTTAGTCAAGTTTTAGAGGGGGAATCGAGACGAGGGTCGTGGTGTATGTGTGTGTGTGTGTGTGTGTGTGTGTGTGTGTGTGTGTGTGTGTGTGTGTGTGTGTGTGTCTGTCTGTCTGTCTGTCTGTGCGTGTGTGTAGAGCGATTCAGACCAAACTACTGGACCGATCTTTATGAAATTTGACATGAGAGTTTCTAGGAATGATATCCCCGGACGTTTTTTTTTCTTTTTTTCGATAAATACTTTTGATGACGTCATATCCGGCTTTTTGTAAAAGTTGAGGCAGCACTGTCACACCCTCATTTTTCAATCAAATTGATTGACATTTTTGTAAAGCAATCTTCGACGAAGGGCGGACTTCGGTATTGCATTTCAGCTTGGTGGCTTAAAAATTAATTGATGACTTTGGTCATTAAAAATCTGAAAATTGTAATAATTTTTTTAATATAAAACGATCCAAATTTACGTTCATCTTATTCTACATCATTTCCTGATTCAAAAAACATACAAATATGTTATATTTGGATTAAAAACAAGCTCTAAAAATTAAAAATATAAAAATTATGATCAAAATTAAATTTCCGGAATCGATTTAAAAACAATTTCATCGTATTCCTTGTCGATTCCTGATTCCAAAAACATATAGATATGATATGTTTGGATTAAAAACACGCTCAGAAAGTTAAAACGAAGAGAGGTACAGAAAAGCGTGCTATGCAGCACAGCGAAACCACTACCGCGCTGAACAGGCTCGTCAGTTTCACTCCGTTAGCAGTGCGTTCAGTTTCTGTGAGCTCGACTAAATGTAGTAATTTCGCCTTACGCGACTTGTTCTTTCTCCATGGAATAAGAGCATTCATTTACTTGGGAACATATCCCACATCAAAAGCTACATGCTGGTCGGACAACGTTGATATTTTTTTTGCTGAATTGATTTCGAATATTGACAATGGTGTGTCGCTTCAACACTTCCTGTAGAAAATAGAACAAAGGCATGCAGCACATCCTCTAACTTTAACACATACCACAACTGAAAAGCGTTGTTACATTTCCTGCAGAATTCGAAAAGTGGGCGATGTTTTGGCTGAATTTGTTTGGCAGATCGACGTAAGTGTCACATACGAAGTCAATTTAACAACAAAATCAAACTCAGCACAAAAAGTAGCCACGTTGTTGATTTGTGGCTTGTGTTTGAATTGTAGGATGCTCTTATCCCGTGTAAAACAACAACAAACAACAACAACAAACAACAACAACAAACAACAACAACAAACAAACTGCCCAGATCTGTTAGGGGAACATTATCGCTTGCACGAGAAATAATATAACTGTAATTGCTATGATAAAACACTTCTAAAGTCACTGATTCCTGACTCTTTGTTGTCGTTGGTATTTGCAGCTACATGGGCCACTCTCACTCTTTTTATTCCTATTTCTACGCGTGGAGTTATGAAAGAGTTAAAGGTAATGTTGCATTCAACATCAAACACTGTCGCCAAGGCTGCAATTCTGCAGACTGATGCATCTTCAGATGGCGTGACTTCAACGCTGACTGCTTTTAGCTACCTGGGCTACGAAGCGACATATTGACACATTATTAACCTTAACGATCTCGATGAAATATCGTAACGATCTGGAATAAAACCAATCTTGTGTATATAGGGGCTTCTAAGTTCAGATGGTTGAAAAAATATTCCTTTCGTATTAAGATCATATCTTAGTTTTTCCCGGCAGTACGCGGGTGTTCTTAGAGACTTAATGAACGAGAGAGAGAGAGAGAGAGAGAGAGAGAGAGAGAGAGAGAGAGAGAGAGAGAGAGAGAGAGAGAGAGAGAGAGAGAGAGAGAGAGAGAGAGAGAGAGAGAGAGAGAGAGAGAGAGAGAGAGAGAGAGAGAGAGAGAGAGAGAGAGAGAGGGGGGGGGGGGGGAGAAACCGACACACACTGAGACAAACCGACAGCCAGACCGGCAGACAGACAGAGAAAATCCATATATGTACGTAGCGTACAGTCTTTTTAGCTACTGAAAGCTCTTTGGCGAACAGCAATAGATACAAGTAATCTAGGCGCTTATTGAAATCATCGCTTTTATCAGTCATAGCCTCGTGCTACGGAACACAATAGCCTAATCACGCAGTACCCCTTTGTCAAGTGAAGTGACATGAACACAATGATATCGACAGAGATCACCACTTTAATATGAAGCGCTCATGCCGTCAGTGTATTTTGTCCTAGTGACTGAATAGTATAACTGTTACATTGACAATGACAATGGCAATGACAATTCTTTATTTAACGAGGGTAGTAGATTAAGCAGTGGTCTGCTTTTCTACATCCAGCCCTCGCCCTAAAGAGGGACTAACTACAAAAATGAAATAAAAATACAAGATAAAAAATAGAAAATAGAAAAACTAAAATTCTACATTTTAACAGATAACTAAAGTGAAAACACAGTATACATATGTACACAAAATGCATTGCATTGAGGTAAATTGCGAGTTAATTGATGTGAATTAAGTGGACGAGGTACGTACTGGTATGCCTTCATCGACAGACAGACGGAAAGGCATACATTGACAAACACAAACGAACAGACATCATGCAAGCACGCAGACAGACAAGCAGACATACATACAGACATACATACACAGACATAAACACACACAAACTCTCTCTCTCACACACACACACACACACACACGCACAAACACACACACAAACACACACAAACGCACGCACACACACGCACACACGCACGCACACGCACACACGCACGCACACGCACGCACGCACACGCACACGCACGCACGTACACGCACACACACACAGACACACACACACACACACACACATACACACACCCCAAAACTCTATCTCTCTCTCTTTTTCTCGCTTACTCTCTCTATCACTTCTTCTTCTCTCTCACACACACACACACACACACACACACACACACACACACACACACACACACACACACACACACACACACACACATTATGTCTCACAAGAAAAATTACTGGATTTCCAACACTATTTCTCGCCAAACTTACCCAAGTGAAACCAAAACGAAAGCAAAATGTCCTTGACTCAATTATCAGCACTTGACAAATGTTGTGTTAAATAAATCCAACAGGTATGTAGTTACAGTCGACTCTCCGGCAAGTTCAATGTTGTTTTCTACACACAACTATACTAACCCTAAATAACAACACAAACCCAACCCGGGAATATCACATAATCAAACAAACGCGCAGAGACCTACGCTGAAAAACTTTCTTCCAATTGCCGATACTTTTGAGTCACCTTCTTTGGCACAAAAACACTTTCACTCCCCACAGGTTTATACCGAAAACAGCTGGGCACTCGACCCTTCTCAATATCACGGTAGCCGCAAGGAGGACGCCATTTTGGAAATCTGTCACCACAGTAAACAACTGGTCAAAGCCCGTTGTCGAACAGTCCCGGTGTGACACGAAATTTTTACTCCACGAAAAATTTACTCCGGAGTAAATATTTCGTTCGAAATTCTTACTCCGAGTACACTTTTCGTACGAGAAAAGAACTCCCCAAGGCACGAAAAAATTACTCCCTCCACGACATTTTTACTCCCCATTTTATTTACTTCCAGTAAAAATCTCGTACGCAAAAATGGGATGCGGGCGAAGGGATAATGCCAATAAGTGATCTCGCGCACACGAATGTCGCGCTACCCTCCTTCCACCCCTTCCACCACCAAGACGAACAGGGGACAAGGGAGTAACAAATTTCGTACACCTGGCATGGGAAGTTAAATTGCTTGTGTTGGGTGAAGTAATTTATTCGTTATTTATTCGTCAGGGGAGTAACATTTTTGTACGAAATGTTTACTCGGAACTCACCTGTCTTGGGGAGTAATTTTCTCGTGTAATGGGGGAGTGCTTTTTTCGTAAAGGGAGTAACTTTTTCGTACGAAATGTTTACTCCAGAGTAAAAATCTCGTGGGAGTAATTTTCTCGTGTTACACC
>NC_090246.1:60377654-60382654 GCF_037325665.1 Littorina saxatilis | reverse complement strand
GTGAGTGAGTCTGTGATTGTGCGTATGTGCGTGCGTGCGTGTGTGCGTGCGTGTGTGTGCGTGTGTGTGTGTGTGTGTGTAAGTGTGTGTGTGTGCGTGTGTGTGTGTGTGTGTGTCCTTGTGTTATGTACTGATCTTTTCATACATCGTGGTTTGTTTGTTTGCTCTGGTTTTGTGTCTTTTCATGGACTTTCTTATAGAAGTGGACACTAGCCTCAACAATCAAACAGAAATTGACTTTTACTTACAGCAAAGCTCATCGTCTACCAGATAAACATTAAACTTTGCCTACATGGTAATACTCACCTACATCTTGTTGTGTGACATCTTCGGTACGCCTTGGGAGGGTGTTATATCACACACTGAAGTTCCATGGAGACTTTTCTGATCATGCATCTTTTGCCTGGGTCTGCAGGAATCAGCTGGCCATAAACATTTAGTGTTGCATGTATATCATACCGTAGTCAAGCCAGTAAATAGTAAAGCCAGATAAAGGTAAATCAAAGTAAACAGTAAATGAAGCAGGCAGTAATTTATCAGAGAAAAATAAATAAATAAATGTTGTGTCGAAAAGAAAATCCAACGATATAACAAGATTGAGTTGTGTACGGAGCTAAACCGTTTCCATCATCTCTTTTAGGCATTTTGATTGTCAGATTTCTTTATTCATTCATTTCAAAATTGTGACGTTTGACGAGTTTTGACAAACCTCGAACGTGATTGTGATATTTCTTTCACAATAAAGACGTGTTTTGTTTTTCTTTTGAGAATTTTGACTTGTCCTATCAACAGCTGTTATGAACATATGTGGAAACTAACTGAACCCACTCCTGCTTTTCTATCTGCTTTTCCCAGTAAAAGAAAAACTCACATGAAAGGTTTACTTAGAATGTGCCACAATGAGATACACATACAACATAACTTATATTTAGTTAACTTACCTCACTTTCCAAGCAATCTAAACCATTTCTTCAAGATAAATCGAAACGAAGAGTCACCGAAGCACACCTGGCAAATATTCCACACGAAACTCGTCCAACGGCTCAAAATTCATGCGCAAAAATCACTGTCGTTTTCTTCCGTAGAGAAAACTATCATGAGACTATGATCTTCATTCAAGCATAGTGGAGAAGATCTCACACAGAAACTCCAAGGATCAAGCCCGTTGTCACTGGCACCTTACTGTGTTCCTATTCACTGACTTCACTGTTTACCCAATAACTTCCTCCCCTGATTGATCACCAGGGTGGATCGAAACGGGTAGAAACTACCCGGTTAACCGATCAAAGGAGCTATAACTTCTGAGATACGCTTGTGTGCAGTGAATGCCCAATGACTCTCTCGCACTACGGTTGTACGGGAAACGTTGTAAAGTATTAGTGACAGTTGCAGGTCAACAAATCCAGACCTTTGGGATTCTTAAGTTGGGGATCAGACACACAAAGAAGTTTCGCTTTGACGTTATAATCTACGGATCAGACACATGAACAAGTCTCACTTTGACTTGCACTGATTTAATCATCTAATCTGAAGTTGTTTTGTACGGTGCTTGAAGCTGAACTTTTAATGTGACTATTTTCGACTGATTGATTTTTTAACAGATTGGTTTTTTTGGTGTTTTTTTACTATCAGTTTAAAAAAAAAATCTGTATGTGGAAGGAAAAAAGTGTAGGCAAAGAAATTTAGAAAAAACGAGAGACACAATTCAAGGAACAAAAGCTGGATAATTTATACATGTGAAAGGTCTCTTCGGAAACATACTTAATATCCTCTCTCTCCCTCCCCCCTACCCCTTTCTCTTTCCCCCTCCCTCTCTCTCTCCCCCCCTCTCTCCCTCTCTCTCCCACCCTGTGTGTGTGTGTGTGTGTGTGTGTGTGTGTGCGTGTGTGTGCGTGCATGCGTGTGTGTGTGTGCATGCGTGTGTGTATGTGTGTGTGTGTGTGTGTGTGTGTGTGTGTGTCAGTGTGCAGGTTCTTTTCGAAGAATAGAAGGTTTGACATTATTTACTCGGACTTAATAGACTTTCACTGCGTATTACTCCACACTACCCTGTAAAGACACATCAATCACAGGAAAAAGGTTCCGATAAGCGCAAGGATCGATTGATAATCAATAAGCGTCAGACGTTCTATCGTATCAGTCAGACGTTAAGCGCTCGCCGAATGTCGGACACCCGGCAACCTCTCTCACACCACGCTTCTGTTCCCACATAGCCTTGTTCCCGTGTCCCCTTGTTCCAACTGCTCGATCCCCGCTGTTCTCACACTCTATTGTACTCTCACTGAGATGTTCCCACTGAGGTGTTCCCACAGTTTGCTGTTTCGAACCAACATCTTCCTGGAGTTTTTTCTGTCTTTGTTTTAATAAGGTACGCATACACTGGGTGGGAATGTAAACTGTGACCTAAATTCTTGATTTGATGTGATGTGTTCAATCGCTTAACCGACCTCTCCCTTCACCTCCTCCTCCCCACCCCTCTTCCTACTCCCTCCCCTAAGCCCCATTTCTTCCTACTCCCTTCCCTCAGCCTCCCCAATCCCTATATCCACCCCTTAACTCCCCTCTTCCCACTCCTTTCCCCTAGCCCGCCCTTCCTTCAACCTCCCCTTATCCCCCCTCTTCCCACTCCCACCCTTAACCACCCCCGTCTTCTCTATACCCCTCTTCCTCCCTCCCCTTAGCCCCCCTCTTCCCACTCCCACCCTTAGCCCCCCTCTTCCCACTCCCACCCTTAACCACCCACACTTCCCACTACCCCTCTTCCTCCCTCCCCTTAGCCCCCCTCTTCCCACTCCCACCCTTAGCCCCCCTCTTCCCACTCCCACCCTTAACCACCCACACTTCCCACTACCCCTCTTCCTCCCTCCCCTTAGCCCCCCTCTTCCCACTCCCACCCTTAACCACCCACACTTCCCTCTACCCCTCTTCCTCCCCCCCCTTAGCCCCCACACTACGGGGAGTGTCCAAGGGGAGGGATTAAGAAGAGGTCCCCATCTACGATCCATTTAAAACAATTACCCTAATTAAAAAGCTTTTCTTAAATGTTTGAGGTGAAATGAGTGCATGTAGTTAGAAACAAAACTGTAAGTGTCTCAATGAACATAAACTGCCAAAAATCTCCCTCGTTACGCAGAATGATATGATATGTGTTCTTGTTTTATTTTAGTAATTTGTAATTTTTTTTATTGATGGAATTTTGAAATAAAAGTGAAAAATAGTGTAAACAACGGTGTCGCACCCAAGCACATAAAAACACCAAAAATACTTGTGGTCAACCGTAAACTCTGCTCATTAATTCATTCGACAATACACATGAACCAACTCCTCAAGAACCCCAGCAAACTTCCGTTGTAAACGTATGAGTTTTTGTGGAAGTGTCTTCATGATTTTTGGATGAATTACACCCCACTGCTATCGATTTGGGTACGAAGAGTTTTGATTTCTTACTGTATTTTTCCATCAAGTGTACGCCATCCACAGAATCTAAAGGTTCTGGTATTGTTTCCCTCATGTGGTGTGTGTGTGTGTGTGTGTGTGTGTGTGTGTGTGTGTACTGTGTGTGTTTGAAATTGTGGGATGTTTTGTGTTAAGTTTGTCGGGTGTGTGTGGTGTGTGTGTGTGTGTGTGTGTGTGTGTGTGTGTGTGTACTGTGTGTGTTTGAAATTGTGGGATGTTTTGTGTTAAGTTTGTCGGGTAAGGATAGGGACCCTCCCCCCTGCCCCCCCCCCCCCCCTCTCTCTCTTTCTCCCTCTGAATGAACAGAGTCCATTTTCTTCTTTTCATAATAGAAAGTCTGAAAGCTGTGAGTGCATAATATTATAGGAATTGGCCGTTTACAGAAAGTAACGGTTTTACTGTGTTTTCATACATTTCTTCTAACGCTAAATTTGGGAATTTTGTAGGAGATTTGACATTTTCGGTGTTGGCTTGTATTATAGTTGTTTCGAAAGTACATGTATTTGAACATGTACTCATTGTTTGATACTTTTTTTTATCTTATTTTTGTATGTGTTCCAGATGTACATGTATAGTTAAAACATGTATGACCAGGATTGTGTCTTATACTTCTATCCTTACGTATTAATGATAAATCAATCAATCCCTTTGTCTCTGTCTCTATCGCGCTTAGCTGTATGTCTCTCTCTCTCTCCATGTAATTTGCTCTCTTTCTTCTTTCTTTTGAGACACGGTAGTGATTTTTGTCGATTGTTTCTTGACTCTGGGGTTGTTTCTGCCTAAAACTGCATCAACTCCAGATACTCAAAAGTGCTTTAGAACATGCTTTTATTTATCAATGGTCAAGATAACTCCCAAATAGCCGCATAAAGGTGCCAACCGGTGTAACACGAAATTTTTACTCCACAAAACATTTACTCCGGAGTAAACATTTCGTACGAAATTCTTACTCCGAGTTAATTTTTCGTACGAGAAAAGAACTCCCCAAGGCACGAAAACATTACTCCCTCCACGAAATGTTTACTCCCCATTTATTTTTCTTCCAGTAAAAATCTCGTACGCGAAATTGGGATGCGGGCGAAGGAATAATGCCAATATGTGATCTCGCGTAAACGAATGTCGCGCTACCCTCCTTCCACCACCAAGACTAACAGGGGACAAGGGAGTATAAATTTCGTACACCTGGCATGGGAAGTTAAAATGCTCGTGTTAGGGTGAAGTAATTTATTCGTTTTTTATTCGTCAGGGGAATAACATTTGTGTCACTTCACTTCACTTATGCCTTTGGGCCCGTCCGGGGCATAGGCTGCCAACAAGAGCTCGCCAGGCACTCCGATCCTGGGCCTCTCTCCCAGGGCCGAAATGTTCCTTGTATCTCTTGTTGACGTTTCTGTAACGGGTATTTTTTTTTCCATGGATGGGTTGTTAGCCCTTCGCACAACCCCCAACCTGGAGGGCCAGGGTGTATACTTAGTCTGGCCCCATTCACCTCAGACCAGTCCGGCGTGGTTACACCTGCCAGGAGCACTATGAAGGCTCCGGCC